>NC_056732.1:918714842-919014842 GCF_019279795.1 Protopterus annectens
AGTAATAGATAGCTAGGAAGAGGTTGGAATCTCAGTACTGGCAAGTGTATGTATGGGTTTGTGATCATTATCCTGTGTGGAGATTGCTGTGCTTGTGTAACTACAGGAGGCATTGTGGGGTGGGTTTTGCTAAATTATTATATTGAGGACCTACTATATTTCACAATGTCCACCTTACAAGGACAGCAGATGTCAAACAGCAGAGAGGCTTGTGTACACAGTCCATAGCCCCACATGTGACATAATGGATTGGTGAACACTCTCCACCCATGTGTCCTACACAAACACACTTGGCTCTTGCTGTATTACACCCTTCCTGTCTTACTTGCATGACTTGCATGAAGCATGACCCTCTGATTGCATGTCTTTGTAGCTATCATATATTTCTGTATATTTCTGTATACATATATTTGTATATGTATATCTATATATATATATATATATATATATATATATATATATATATCTATATATATATATATATATACATATATATATATATATGGGTTCACTTCAAAATCTCGAAAGCTCAAAATCCTGAATCTCAAAATCCCGAACTCAAAATCCTGAAAGCTCAAAATACTGAAAACTCAAAATACTGAATCTCATAATACCGAAAAACATACAGGACACCAACACTGAAGTGTGACTGTGCGGACGTTCGGGTCAGGGCGCAGGTCAGGTAAGTGTGTGATTGTGACAGACGTTAGGGTTAGGGGCGAGTTAAGTGAATTAGGGTTAGGGCGCTGGTGAGGTGAGTGTGCGATAGTGACAGAATTTGGGGTTAGGGGCGGGTTAAGTGAGTTAGGGTTAGGGCACAGGTGAGTTGAGTCTGCGATAGTGACGGACCTAAGGGTTAGAGTCTGGGTTAAGGTAAGTGGATAGATAGTAGTGTATGTGCAGTGTACTGTAGCTGTAATACAGTCAGTGTTGATGTCCTGTATGTTTTCAGGATTTTGAGTTCGGGATTTTGAGCTTTCAAGATTTTGAAGTGAATCCATACACACACATATATAAATATATATATATATATATATATATATATATATATATATATATATATATATATACATATACGTTAAGTAACCTTTCCATATATATGTATGTATGCATATATGTGGATATGTATCTCTCTCTCTCTCTGTATGTATATATATATATATATATATATATATATATATATATATATATATATATATATATATATATATATATATATATATATATATATATATATATATATATATATATATATATATATATATATATATATATATATATATATATATATATATATATATATATATATATATATATACACATATATGTGTGTGTGTGTGTGCGTGTGTGTATCATGTATATATTTGTCCACATATATGCATCCCATACATATATACATGTATATATAGACTACTTGACTGATTCTACAGACTCCTTTCCCTGCTGTTGGATGACTGTACTAAGTGATACCTTTGGGATGTCATCACTATTTTGTAGGGCTCAGATGGTCTAATGGTACAGTGCTTTGTTCATAGTTTACAAGGCCCTGGGTTCCGGTCTTAGCAGACCTTATTATTTTATTGCAAGGCAGAACATTTTTGCTCTGGAGGAAGGGATAAGGGCAATAATTACAAGAGGTCCCTAGTTAGGGGCCGTCTACCCCCATTTACACAGCCTTTGGTCAGATTTGTTGCAGTAAAAAGTTCAGAGTGTGGATCCAATGTCTACATACATACAAACACACACACACACACACACACACACACACACACACACACACATATATATATATATATATATATATATATATATATATATATATATTTATGTATATATATATATATATATATATACATATATATATATATATATATATATATATATATATATATATATATATATATATATATATATATATATATATATATATATATATATATATATATATATATATATATAGATATATACACACACAGCTTAAATTTTCTAATCAGTAAAGGTCGACCTTTACAGATCGAATACTTAAACATTTGAAATACTAAAAAAGTACATGAAAAAAAAACAAATATGAAGAAAGGGTTTAAGCATGGGGGCAAGATCCCCTGCACTCCCCACAACCCCTGCTACTTAAATATACCAACTCCATGATCGCACTTCAGTGAACTACAGTGCGGAAATGGGAAATTTCCCTTTCCCTACACTGTAGCGCAACCTTGGAGTTGGTATAATAAAGTAGGGGGTGTGGGGGGTGCATGGGGGCTTGCCCTCCTGCTTAAACCCTTTAGTTTTTTTTTTTGAGTTGTGCATTTTTTTTTCAATTATTGTAAAAAGTTGACCGCTTAACTGTTCGATCTCTAAAGGTCGACCTTCAGAGATTCGAACATTTAAGCGGTCATGCAACTAAAATATATATATATATATATATATATATATATATATATATATATATATATATATATATATAGTTTGTGTCTTTCAGCTTTTCCCGGTTAGGGGTCGCAACAGCAGAACTCTGGTCCACTAATGATTTGCAGTAGATTTTTACGTGCTGGCTTGCCAGGCCTAACGCACAACCTTCAATGAAGGAACGCCCATTCACGCATATCAGCACACAGAAGACACTCTAACTGGGAATCGAACGGGCAATGTCTAACTGTGAGGTGACAACACTACCGCAGCACCACCACCGCAGTATAATATAGATATATATATATATATATATATATATATGTATATATATATATATATATATATATATATATATATATATATATATATATATATGTATTTTATATATATATATATATATATATATATATATATATATATATATATATAGATATACATATATATATATACACACATATACATATATAAATACAGTTTCTCTACTGTTGAATGACTATGCTGCATATGTTTGAAAAAAAAAATCAAACACATCTACAGCTCAGATGGCTTAGTGGAAAATTGCTGTGGCTATGGTGTGCAGTGTCCTGGGTTCAAGGCTTGCGAGGGCTGATTATTTTGTTGCTGAGCAGAACAAGGGCTGTTGGATACAAAGTGATTAAGGGACTTTTAAGCAGTTTAAGCAGGTTTGTGCAGCGGTAAGCAATGCTAATTTCTGGTTAAATTTGCTTACAGTTAGCCTTAAAAGTGCTTAATCTGTGTAGGCATTGCTTTGTACCATGCAAACAGTCGTAATCCTACTTACTACTGCTTAAAACAGCTTACTCCTGCTTACCTCCGTGCTTATTTTTTTAAAAGACAAAAAAAGGGGTGATAGGAAAGTGGTGAAAAAGGGACATGCTGAGGGAAAGACAATAGGGAAAGTAGCTAAGGATGTGCAGAATTGGTGTTGGGAAGTTCCATAGCTGTCCATTTCTACTACAGCAACAGCTATGCATATCTACTAAATTTGGAGGTATATTTCGACCCTCAAACCCCTGAGAGAGGGGTGAGGGCAACAATAATGTGTTGTGATGCCAATTAGACCAGATTACATGTGTTCAGTGGATAGGTATGTGAAATGGACAGCTATGTATGGGGTGAAATTTTTGTTGGGGAACAGGTTGCCCTTTTTTTATGGTGAGAGTGGGATGATGGGGAAGGATAGTAGGTATATTTGGGGAGGCAGGTTGGGTAGGAAGACAGACAAGACAGACAAGACAGCATACTGGGCAGTATATGGCACATGTGGGGTGTTAACACCTTGAACGGGGAGGAGGTGTTTGGAAATCAGAAGCCCATGAGCCCCCAAATGGAAACAGTGAACCTGAGGTCCCAACCCATGGCCAGTCATCACTGCACCTTCAAGCCCCCAAAGATGGCTGTGCTGGGGACCGAGCAGGAGGGGCAGGCTGACCCTCTAATTTTGCCACACAGCCCTCATGCTGGCATAGGAGATCTCCAAACTCCTTGGAGCTCACTATGCACCAAGGAGTTTGGAGATCTCCAAACTCCTTGGAGCTCACTATGCACCAATCCCTGGACCTGGCTTCGGGTGACGGTATCCTGTCCACACCCAAACACAGGGGGGAATGAGCCCCATCCCTGAGGCAGCTTCACCCGAAGGAGGTACAGGACAAACAGATGAGTTGGCCCTGGGGTGGGTCCCAGACATGCTGGTGGCTGGTGCCACATGTGCATGAGGTGCGAGAGGTGGGTCCATTGGGACTGGCCTTACCAACCATACTATGCTGTTGCAGTTTTAGAACATATGTGTGTTAGTAATAGTCAACACAATCCAGCATGCATATATATTCTCATTAACCCAAAACAACAGATTTGGAACGGTGGCATGGCAAACAGAACACATGCATATATGGAACCACAGTGGCCACTACAACAGCATGCGAGCTACATTGATAGCAACAGGCCACCGATGATAGTATTTCAACATATAACATTAATAGAAACACATTTCAGTTTTTGTTGAACAATAGGACATATGTCCCAGCAGTAGGCTTGGTGTAAAACATACCCATTGATTTGTGTGTTTAGATTATTGTTGCAGATATAGTGGAGGGGAGAGAGAAATGTCAATTAACAACTTGTTTATCCTTGCAGTACTCACAACACTAAAGATCATTGTTCTAATCATTACTCTTCAGGTATTATTACAATTCCCTATGTCCTTGGTTTTGGCAGTGGTATGTTTGTACACAGTGTACAATTCAACCAGTTTATAGCTATGTTCTACTTCTCCTACTTGGAAGACCTGTGGGGGGAATGTTTATTAACACTACCTGACTGTTTCTACCCATACTCACAAAATCCTAGTTGAAATTATGCATACAGCTTACTACCACTGCCAGGATTCGAGCCATTGCAGTGTCTGCAAAAAAATACAACAATCTGTGTTTCATCAGAGTGTGCTGTTGAGAAACTGTTGTCTTTTTCTTCAATGTTTTCTGTCTAAGTCTCTCTTGGTTGTACAATATGACCTTGTAACTACAACATTCTTACACAGACATTCCTAGACATATTTTTTATGTAGCACAGTGTGGGAAAAAGTGGTTAACACAACATTACTATTCAGATATCAGATCTTGGTGAATGCATCATTTCATGCCATACAATACCAGAATAAACACAAGTCCAGGATTTAAAACTTTATTGCCAGGCAGTTACAGTTTTATTTAAATATGACCTATATGGGACTATTATTTTTATATTGTCTGGTTTATTCTGTACAACCCATACACATTTTTATACTGCCAGGTTACATTCTACTCCTTTATATTTATTTGGTATGACTACTACAAGCAGGATTGTTACTCACTAGCCTCATGACGCAGCCTTGGCAACCTACTGGCATGGGCTTTCTAGTTCGGAGCCCGCTCAGCTGGAGCTGTAATGAAAATAGAGGAACATTTAGGTATACTTATCCGTCACATACACAGGCTGGACTTTGGTAAACAGTTATTGCTATGAATACTTACACACTGCTGGGACATCACCCTTCTCTCTTGCTTCTTGGACCCACTGTTCCAAGAGCTCCCTCTTCCACCATTTCAAGTCAGCATAGTGGTGCTGTACTTGCCCCCCAGTCCGAGGGATACCAGTGGCACTGGTGAGATCATGGGCAAGATTTTCCCTGGCTTCCGCTTTATATTGGAAGCCCTGGTACTGGTTCTGCAGCAGTCTCATGTCCATGTTTTTTACCAGGAGTCCTACCATGACTTTGGACTCCTGTCTGCCCCAGCGCTGCACCCGAAAGCACATGCCCACTCCAATACCTGCCATACTGCCTACAGTGGGGAGCTACAACCAGTTATGAGCTGTATTCCTGCCTGCAGGATTTAAATACGGCTGATTCCCCACCCTTTACCATGATTGGACGGTTTTGAATATGATGAGCTAAGCTAAGCTATGGGCAAACCTGCTTAGCTAAGGTTGGCAGCGCTTAAAGGGGCAGGTTCAGCACTGCTTACCAATGGGCAAATACACTTAGCTGGGCTACTCATTGCTTAGCATTCATATGTACACAATGTTTACACCCGGTCAACATAGCTGTGCAATGCTTAGCATTGCTTATGTTTTATTTTATTGTACTACCACCTGTATGGGATTCATTCATCATTCATTACATAATATACATTTGTTTACCTTCCCTGAATTGTCTGTCTTCCTACCCATACAGACATTCCTAGACATATTTTTTATGTAGCACAGTGTGGGAAACAGTGGTTAATGCAACATTACTATTCAGATATCAGATCTTGCTGAATGCAACATTTCATGCCATACAATACCAGAGTAAACACATCAGTCCAGGATTTGTAACTTTATTGCCAGGCTGTTACAGTTTTATCTAAATATGACCTATATGGGACTATTACTTTCATATTGCCTGGTTTATTCAGTACAAGCCATACCCATTTTTTATACTGCCATGTGACATTCTACTCCTTTATATTTATTTGGTATGACTACTACAAGCAGGATTGTTACTCACTAGCCTCGTGACACAGCCTTGGCAATCTACTGGCGTGGGCTTTCTGATTCAGAGCCCGCCCAGCTGGAGCTGTAATGAAAATAGAGAAACATTTAGGTATACCTATCCATCACATGCACAGGCTGGACTTTGGTAAACAGTTATTGCTATGAATACTTACACACAGCTGGGACATCACCCTTCTGTCTTGCTTCTTGGACTCACTGTTCCAAGAGCTCTCTCTTCCTCCATTTCAAATGAGCATAGTGGTGCTGGACCTGCCCACCAGTCCGACGGATACCAGTGGCACTGGTGAGATCATGGGTGAGACTTTCCCAGGCTTCTGCATTACATTGGGAGCCTTGGTAGTGGTCCTGTAGCATTCTCATGTCAAAGTTTTTTTTTTACCAGGAGTCCTACCATGACCTTGGACTCCTGTATGCCCCTGCACTGCACCCGAAAGCACATGCCCTCTCCAATACCTGCTATATTGCCTACAGTGGGGAGCTACAACCAGTTATGAGCTGTATTCCCGCCTGCAGGGTTTAAATACGGCTGATTTCCCACCTTATATACATTTGTTTATCTTCCCTGACATCTCCCAATGTGCTGTAATTACATTTATTCTTGTGTGACTATACTGTATAGGGAAATTGTGTTTATATGGGGGTTCACTACATTATTACACTGACACCTCACATCTGGGCCTAATGCACTACTCTGGTTGAGAAATATAACTTACTTCCTACATAAATATACAAATAAATTAAAATTGTAATGTTTGCACATACAAAATGTAAATGGCTTTGGTGAGGCTCAAACCATGAATGATTACATGCAATCTGTGTGTGTATATGTATCTCTCTCTCTTTCTCTCTCTCTCTATATATATATATATATATATATATATATATATATATATATATATATATATATATATATATATATATATATATATATATATATATATATATTTATATAGTTTATCTCTCTGTCTCTCTCTCTCTCTCTCTATATATATATATATATATATATATGTGTGTGTGTGTGTGTGTGTGTGTGCGTGTGTGTGTGTGTGTGTGTGTGTGTGTGTGTGTGTGTGTGTGTGTGTGTGTGTGTGTGTGTGTGTGTGTGTGTGTGTGTGTGTGTGTGTGTGTGTGTGTGTGTGTGTGTGAGTGTATATAATGTGCATATATTCATTTCACTGCTCCCTGCAGCTGTCCATTGGTTATCACTGGTGCTTCTTCCCAACTACTGGATCAAACAGCCTCTCTTGACACATCTGGACTTACCTTGTCCAATGCTCAGGGCCATTTAGGAAATTAAGGTATCCCAGTACAGCATCATATTGCTGACAAGGAATTGCTTTAGCCCCTATCTTTCCATTACCCTTCCTGCATAAGCATACTATCCCTGCTCTATAAGCGCATCATGTCTAATGGATGGACTAATGGGAGCATGCAGCCTCCTACCTCCCTGGCTACTCACTTAATCTACACTGCTTTTTCCACATTTAGGGCAACAACCATGTTGCATGTCCACAGTCCCAACAAAGACCCAATGTGAAAAGCATGAGTGTGTGTGCCTCCCCCAGGTAGCACAGACATCATTTATTTGCTGTGTCTCAGATGCCAGAGCCAGTAATCAAACCCTGTCACCAGGGGTGCAGTCAGGGGTTTTACCCCTCAATGACATGGAAAAGCACTTGTTGCATATATTTAATTTCAGCTGAATAAGTACCAGATGCACATCCTCTAAATTACTGTTAAAATCACTCATTAGCTCAACAGAAAGGGACTTGTGTAAATAAGGCAGGATAATCTCAAAAAACAACACGCAGTCATTTTGTGAATGGAGCAGATATACCCTGAAAATGTCAACATTATCCCCGGGATTCAGTAAGGTTCTGTGCAGGAATAGCTTATTCCTGCACGGAAGCGACCGTTTAGTAGCAGCATGGCATGCATAGTAATGAAGGCGCACTGCCTCTGCTCCTAAATGGACATGGAGGATGGATGAGTGCAGGGGGTGTGTCTGAGAGCAGAGCTCTCACAATACACATGCCCCTGCACTCAGGAAGTGCCATTTGGCAATAACAATGAGCGAGAACACTTATAGGAGGTTGCATACCTCCCAACTGTACAAAATCATTGCATAATGTCCAAACATTTGTTGCCCATACAGTTGGCCTGTACCCCAGTTGTACCCAGAACTCACAGCATGATGTCAGGAATGAAGCCGTGATACATATGACTGTCATACACCAAAATCCATCAGAAAACATGTTTTAAAACCAATCCTGTTACTCTAGCAACTGTCCCAAGTTTATAAGAGCAATAATTAAAATATGTCCATAGTTGGACCTCATGTTGTCAAGCTTTGTCCAGATAATGTGCATTAAGAGGTTGAGTATATGGAAGTAAGCACTTGTAAGCAGTAGTAAGCGGGTTTAAGCCCATTTGCATGGGGGGTAAGCAATGCGCACACAGGTTAAGCAATATTGAGGTTAACTGCCTGTAAGCATATTTAACTTCTGGTTAAATATGCCTGTAAGCAAACCCTCTTACAATTGCTAAAAAGTACCTTAATCACACTGTATCTCACAGCCGCTGTTCTGGCCAGCAAAAAAATAAACAGCCCTTGCAGAACTTGAACCGAGGACCCTGTACACTCTAGTCACAGTAATTAACCAATAAGCCATCACAGCAGTGCATAAGATTGAGGTATCACCAAACAGATCCTCACTATAGGAAAATCAAAATATACATGTGAAAGGAATCTATATCCAGTTTTATGTTGTATAACCTACTACATAATATAAATATGTGAACTGGAGTACTGCATTAAGTCCAGATGTAAGGTGTCATTGTAATAAAGTGTTGAAATCCTCCATTAAACACAAGGACCCCATCAGTGTATGTACACATGAATCATGGACACAAAACACATATATAACATGTAATGAATAATAAATCAATGCCAAACAGCAAATAGTGTGCAAATTCAAAATTAAGCAATGCTAAGCATTGCGCACCCATGCTTACTAGGTGTAAGCAATGTGTAGGCCAGCTAAATCAGTTTGCCCATTGGTATACCCCTTTAAGCAATGCCAACCGTAGGTAAGCAGGTTTACCCATAGCTTAACAATTTAAAAACCATCCAATCATGGCAAAGTGTGGGAAATTGGCCCTATTTAAACCCCACAGGCAGAAATACATCTCATAACTGGTTGCAGCTTCCTTATGTAGGCACTATGGCCAGTGTGGGTGAAGGATTGTGCTTCCGGGTGCAGTGCTGGGACATCCAGGAGTCCAAAGTTTTGGCAGGACTCCTTGTTAATGACCATGACCAGGGACTGCTGCAGGGCCAGTACCAGCATTCCCAGTATAAAGCAGAAGCCTGGGAGCGTATCGCCCGTGACCACACCAGGGCCACTGGCATCCCTCAAACTGGTGAGCAGGTCAGGCATCACCATGCTGACCTGAAATGGAGAAAGATGGAGCTCTTGGATCAGTGGATCCAAGAGACTAGGCAGACAGGTGATGTCCCAACTGTTTGTAAGTATCAGTCTACTACCTGATAATAATTTCCAGCTCATGTATATTATGGATAAGTATGGCTAAATATTCCCCTTATATCTTTGATAGCGGCAGACGAGCGGGCTGTGAATCAGGAAGCCCATGCCTGTAGACTGCAGAGGTTGCATCGCAAGGCAGGTTAGTAATAATCTTGCATGTATAGTCATAAGAAATAAATCTAAAAGTAGGAGAAATTTCATTGCCAGTATAAAACCTGTATTGTGTATGGCATGTACTGAATAAACCAGACAATATGGCAGGAAGAGTCCCATATAGGTTTTATGTAAATAAAAGGTTAACAGCCTGGTCATAAAGGTCTAACTCCTGGACTGCTTGTGTTTACTCTGGTATAATATGGTACTGTAGTGTTGCAATCTCTTAATAGTACTGTGGTATTAAGCACTGTTACCCACACTGTGCTACATAAATAAAATGTGTAGGAATGTCTATATACAGCTGTTGTAATCACAAGGTCAGATTGTACAACTGAGAAAGACTTAGACAGAAAACAGTGAAAAGACAGACAACATAATCCAAATAGCACACTCAACTGAGACGTGAAGTGTTATGATTTTAGCACACAGCCATGGTTCAAATCCTGGGAGTGGTAGTAAGCTGTAAGCAGAATCATACCACCACAACTGTACAGATAGTGTCAGAAAGTCCAGATAATTGGTGTAAGTCCCCTGCCTGTCACCCTGTCCCCTGGCAAATCAGTGGGATGATCCCAGAAGTTTAGGCAGCAAATAATGGCATACAACTGATTGTCAGACAACATAACTGTCAGAAATATATCCATAAGAACAAACCTGTCATTCTAGCAACTCACCAAAGTGTTGTGAGCATAATAAGCAAAGTATGTCCCAACTCCACCCCCTTGTTGTGAAGCTATGACCAGAGTATGTGCAGTAACAGAGTGAGTTGTATGGGCATAATAATAATAATCATGTGGAATCTGGTAATATGTGTGACAACATTCAGGTAGTGTTAACAAACGTTCCCCCCACAGGCCTGTCAGATACGAAAACTGTGCCTAGAAATAAAAGATCGAAATCCTGGAATGGTACTGTTTAGTCTGGTATTGTATGGTAGTGTTAGTGTTGCAGTATCTCTGACTAATAAGGTATTACTCATCACTTTCATCCACACAGTGCTACATAACAAAACTGTCTAGGAAACCCTGTATAAGAGTGTTGTAATTACACGGTCAGATTGTAAAGCTACGGGAGATTTATAGACAGAATTCAGAGAAAATATAAACAGCAATATCTATATAGCACACTCAACTGTTATGTACACTGTTTTATTTTAGCACAAACAGCCATGGTTTGAATCCTGGGAGTGGTAGTAAGCTGTATGCAGAATCATACCCCTCGATGTACAGATCTGTCCGGAATATCTAGATAATTGGCCCATATCTGCTGGCTGTTACCCTGTCCCACTGGCATATCAGTGTGCTAATCTCTGACATTTAGGCAGCATTTAATGTCATATAACTGACTGTCAGGCCTGTAAATATTTGGAAAATGTCTGTGAAAACAAACCTGTCATTGTACAACTCACCAAAGGTTTATGAGGGCAATAGTCAAAATATGTCCCAGTTTCAACTGCATGTTGTCAAGACATGCCCAGAGTGTGTGCAATAACAGATGGAGAGGTATTTGCATAAGATCAACCTGGAATCTGGGAATATGTGTAGAAACAGTCAGGTAGTGTTAACAAACAATACCTCCACAGGTATACCAGGTAAGAGGTGTATACTGCAAGTAAAACACAGTTCATGTATATAGTTGTGTACAACCATACCACTGTCCAAACTAAGGCCATAGGGAAGTGTAATAATGCCTGTAAGGTAAAGATCACAGCACTGACTAGGAAAGTAATAAGAACTACAGGGATATACAAACTGTTAACGACATCTTTCTCTCCCCCACCTTATCTGCAACAATAAATTAAATACACAACTCAATCGGTATGTGGACAATTAAATTTACTGTTGGTACATATGTCCTATTGTTTGATAAATATTGAAATTTGTTTCTATACATTTGCCATGTTGAAATACTCCCACATTGGTGGCATGCTGCCATCAATGTACCTGCATGCTGTTGTAATGACCACTGTGGCTGCATATACGCATGTGTTCTATTTTCTTTGCAACTGTTCCATATCTGGTGTTTTGGGTTAATGGGAATATCTATGCATGCTGTTATACCTAATCCTGGAATGTGTTGACTATTATTAACCCACATATGTTTTAAAATTGAAACACCATAGCACATTTGGGAAGGCAGGTCCCAGCGAACCTACCTCTTCCACCTCAACTGGATGTGGCACCGGTCACCAGCACATCAGGGGCCCACCCAGGGACCTCCTTTTCCACTGGTCCTGCACCACCTTTGGGTGGAACTGCCTCAGGGGAGTGGGTGTGGACAGGATACTGTCACCCATTATCAGGTCTAGGGTCTGGTGGTAGTGAGCTCCACAGGGAGTTTGGAGATTTGCTATGCCAGCTTGAATGCCACATGGCACAACTAGAGGGTCTGCCTGCCCCTCCTACTCAGCCTCCAGCACAGCCACCTTCAGAGCTGTGAAGGAGCAGTGGTGACTGCCATGGGTGGGGACCTCAGTCCCACTGTTTCCATTAGGGGGCTCATGGGCCATATGTGTCATATACTGCCCCTGTATGCTGTCTTGTCTGTTGTCCTACCCAACCTACCTCCCCAAATATACCTACTATCCCTCCCCAACATCCCAGTTTCACCTTAAAAAAAGGGCAATCTGTTCCCAAAAATCTCACCCCATACATAGCTGTCCATTTTGATCACGTGTCCACTGGACACATATAATCTGGTCTAAATGGCTTCACAACATATCATTGTTATCCTCACCACTATCTCAGGGGTATGGGTGTCCAAGTCTACCTCCAAATCAGTGTATATGCAAAGCTGTTGCTGTAGAAGAAATGGACAGCTATGGACCTTCACTATACCCGTCCTGCACATTTGTAGCTATTTTCCCTACTGTCTTTCCCTCTTTGTGCCCCTTTTTCAGCACTTTCCTATCAACCCTTTTTCTTTTCTTTTAAAGAAATTAGCGCAGGGGTACGTGGGAGTAAGCACTTTTAAACAGCAGTAGCGGGTTTAAGCCTGTTTGCGCAGGGGGAAGCAAAGCCTACACAGGTTAAGCAATTTAGAAGCTAACTGAGTATAAGAAATTGCAACTGGAAGTTAGCAGTGCTTATCTTCTTGCAAACCCACGCAAACCCGCTTACAGCTGCTTAAAAGTGCCTTAGTCACTCTGTATCCAACAGCCCTTGCTCTGCCCAGCAACAAAATAAACAACCTTTGCAAGGCTTAAACCCAGGATCCTGCGCACCATAGTCAAAGTGATTTACCACTAAGCCATGTCAGATATACATAACACTGATGTTGTCACAAACATATCATCCAGCACAGTCACTCAACAGTACAGGAAATGTATTTTTACATGTAGATGTATGTGTGTATATATATATATATATATATATATATATATATATATATATATATATATATATATATATATTTTATAGTTTTATATATATATATATTATATTTGTGTGTATATATATATATATATATATATATATATATATATATATATATATTTTTTTTTTTATATATATATTATATTTTTATATATATATATATATATATATATATATATATATATATATATACACACACACACACACACACACACACACACACACACACACACACACACACACACACATATGCATACATCTATATGTATATATATATATATATATATATATATATATATATATATATATATATATATGTAAACAGATTATATATATAAATATATATATATATATATATATATATATATATATATATATATATATATATATATATATATATATATATATATATATATATATATATATATATATATATATATCTATACAGGGTCTAAAATGTTTGACATTTGGATGTTCAAACATCAAATAATAAAAGAAAGAAAATCACACTTTAACAGCACCCCCACTACTTATATATACCAACTCCGAGACTGCACTTCAGTACAGAAAAGGGAAATTCTCCCTATCTGCACCATACGGCGTTGTTGAAAGTCAGTCTTTGAACACAAAATTTCGAACGTTTGGGCCCAAGCTACGTACCTCCTATAAGTACCGATTTCACCCCTTCCCCCACAGCCAAACAGATCTGCCCTGCAACACAATGCCAACACTTGCAAGTCCCATGCCCAGGACCCTACACAACATAGCCATAAGAAGTTAACAGTAATCCATCCCACCTGTATGATGTCAAGATGGTATCAATAACATATGATGCAGTACAGTCTGGCTACCATAGGGCATGTACAATGTGGAAGCAATAAATATTCCAAAGATACATATACACACACACATATATGCAGATATATATTATATATATATATATATATATATATATATATATATATATATACATATATATATATATATATATATATATATATATATATATATATATATATATATATATATATATAAATATATATATTATATATATATATATATATATATATATATATATATATATATATATAGATATATATGTATGTATATGTAAATACGCATACACACACACATAGATATGTATAGGAAGATACATATTTAGAGGGTGCATAGCATATTGAACAACCAGTATTCCTACAGTTGCCACCTTTTAAAATGGACAGTGTATGATTCACTCATACAAAAAACAATTTTTGCATGAAACATATACCCACAGAGAAGTCAAAGGATATGACACCACACATACACAGGTCTGCATACATAAGAAATGTTTATTTGTGTACTATTACAGTTGTATATGCCATGTCATATAGCTGTTAGGTCTTTGAAATACATACTAACTGTGTAATGCAACTTTCAAGAAGATCATTTATACAGTAATCCAAAAGCATAGCATATGTTGCTGTCCAGGCCAAGGCCTTCAAGTAGTACAACAGTAAAGAAAGACTGGGCCAGAGGATAGCAATCAATCAACAGTAACTAATGCAGATGTATAGTCAAGCAGCCTCCAATTACACTCTGTACTCAACCCCTAGGGGGAAAAGAATTAAGTTGCCACAATGAGGATGTATCTGTTACATAACAAAGCTTAACTGAAAACATCAGTATCACACCGACAAACAGAACAGTCTGCATGAAATTAAGCACTAGGCCACCAATGTTCCCAAGGTGAAATGTATGAAAATGTAAAGCCATGTACCTGAAGGAGTCTTACTACTGATATCCCTTACATGTTCTAACAGCCTAGGTTATATATGGTGCATACCCCTCCCCCACAGACTGACTTACAGGGGCATATAACACTGTTACATACACTGACCTCTGGACTGCAGAAGGGCACACATGTTTTGTCCTACTGTAGCCCATATACATATATATGAACCCTACCCCACAATATGTGTGGGGACCACAACAGCACTGGAATGATGGCAGGAATGGCAGCACGACATAATCACAGGCTATTACATAACAACCTCTTACTGCTCGTCATATGGACAAAGCCTGGTATATAGGTGGAGGACAGAGGCCAGAACACAGGGCCATATTTGCAATAGTGTTATACACTGAGAAAGTTGCTGGTGTTACAGGATAGGCTGCAACATACCCATAGTCAGGAATATGAAGTCAGAAACACAAAAGGATATAGCCATGTACTGATAGCCCTCATCAGACACAATGCCAGTGATGTATCTGACACAAGACCTGTGTGGTGGACAGAAAATACATAACAGGCAATCCTCTGGCCATCATGTGGATAAGCCCACAGTTGAAAGCTATGCAGACAGACTGCATTCCACGCTAAACTAGTACGTAGACACAAACCCTGTAACACTGGTTGTATGCAATTCATATAACAACACTACTCACACTGTCTGTAGGTCTGGAACCTTATACAAATATGTAGCTGGCCTGATTCTGCAAGTCCTCTTGTAAGAGGTATTGCTACCTGCTGTCTGTAATACTGCTGCCCACATACAGGAAGGATGTCCTCCATACAGGAAAGGTAAAGGGACCATGCCCACATGATATAGGAATTTATAGTAGTGGGTTGCCTTGACAGTGGTAATCGGAAGTTCTCCACAGCATGCTGCATGCAGGTAGCAAGTGGTGGACACCGGTGCAGAGGCCATCACCTGATCATGTGCATCACCTGCAAACTCCATGCTGCAATCTATTCAAAATAGCTCAATCCATTTAGTGGAGAGAGACTGAGACAAAGAGCGAGAGAGAGTGAAAGAAAAAAAAAGCAAATACAAAAAAAAAAAAAAAAAAACACATCGATCCAGCCATCCACACAGCAAACTATCCAGAAGAGACATTCTTCCCACAACAGGTATGTGAAGTATATATGCATGTAACTGAATGTAGTGCTTTGTTCATAATAATGGGATAGATGACGTGGAATGATTTTATATGTGCCATCAGGTGTTGTTGTAATAATGTCCAGCTGAGCAACTGCTATGGACAAAAGTGTCTTTCGCTGTGGACAGTGGGCCATACCTGTCAACTGTGCAGACTGGATCGGAGCTTGTGTTGTTTTTTCATTTTGAACTGTGCAGATCAGCACTGACTGACAAGATGCAAGCCATCATAGTGTGTGTTGTGTAATGCAAAACATGTATGTTAGTGTGGCCAATTGCTGGGGGTGGAAGTAATGCCATTATGATGGACACGTGGGTTCCAGAGCCCACCACTTGCAGGACAGTCATGTTAACATGTAATGTAGCATGCACAAATGTCATAGGTGTGTAACAGGTTTATCTGCAATCTGTCCCTATATATAACCTCCTAATGTTAGGCTGTGTCCAAATGTGGCACCTGTCTGTGTTGTAGCAAGGCAGAACAGTGCAGCTGTGCAGGTAGGAGAGTTAGAGAGTGTGGACCTGATGCCTGAATGCACTATATATATATATATATATATATATATATATATATATATATATATATATGGTGTGTGTGTGTGTGATGAGCAGGTGTCAATACAGTCATGGGCTTTTAGCCTGTACTAGCAGTGAGACTCAGAACACGGGTGCAAAGTTCGCATAGTTTTCCTTGGCGACGATCCACGATATATATCTTGAATTCTTTGCCACCTGAGAACTGCCGACTCTAAACCACGAGGATTTACGTTCTGCCATGAGACACCTATATATATATAAATGTGCAGCAGCTATAACTTTTTGAGATACCCCAAGTCTAAGGGTGCCCCATCCGGTATAGGCAGCCTACTCCCCACCAAGAAAAGCTACCCCCATTAGCCTCCAGAATCCTTACTGGGTTACTTGTTACTCGCAAACCCAGTCCCCTCAACAACCTCACATTTCCGCAGGTGCTTTTAATAACGCAACTTAGCTTTCGCCTTTATTTATTATCAACATCAATGTGGTCGAGAAAGACACGTATGTGTATCTACTCACAGTATATCTGTAGCATTATTTGGCAACCATACACAATCCCTATGATATATATAATTATAATAATATTCACACCCCTTGCATACACACACACACACAGCCACACACACACACACACACATATATATATATATATATGTGTATGAGTGTGTGTGTGTGTGTGTGTGTGTGTGTGTGTGTGTGTGTTATAAAATGTGTGTGTGTCTACATATATCCACACACACACATATGTATAAATACACCCTATTTTATATTATTTTATATATGTATCACACACACACCCACCACAATACACCCTTGCTCTTTTCCTCAACCAACAGCCACATTTAGTAATTATTTTAAATACCTTTAAATATCACCCCACATGCAAATATCCCTTTAATGTTATGCTTTTACAGAACTTCAAAAGTATCTCATTAAAAATATGTTCCAGAACTTTTATAAACCAAATATTGCAAAACATGTCACCTGTTTCTACAGATTAACACCTATGTCATATGTCCTTAAAACATTTTTCCCACAGTAACTTCAAACATGCCAGTATCTTGTATATAATACCTTATAAAATACACCAACTTTTTTGATAAAGTGCAGATATCTAATAGATCCACCATATTTCTCTGTTATCATACCATGTAATGGCATAACTTTCCTGTATTATACTCTAATATTCTATTTTTCTGTAGAACATTATAGTTATTAATGTATAAGGCTCTCCTTGCATATTATACAGTTTCAATTTGCTATCCTCTTTTATACCTCCTGTTTATATAGTATATATCCTCACTGTTTCTATATTGGTACAGATTGTCTGAAACCTACATGTGTTAGAATAATCACACAAATCTAACACAGTGTATTTATACAGTCTCAAGCATATTTAGACTATTCTGTCAAACATCCCATTTCCCGTGACACTATTCCCAACACCATCCACATACCCAACTTCTACATCACTGCTATATTACTATCCGTGTAAAAAAATTTAACTCTATAGCCTTCTCGACTCTCTAATAATAAGATGAATTGTCTAAAAAGCATTACCTCTAGATAGCGCTGTTTCACTGCCTAACTCAACATTCTTGGAACCTAGACTCCCATGCTCATTAAGGACCAAAGAGGTAAAGTCAAAGCTTTATGACTCTGCTATCTATCAACAATGCGGCACAGAGATAAGTCTGGGCACATTACCAGAAAAACAGAATCCCAATCCACTAATGAATACAAAAACACTTCAAAATAGTAAAAAAAGCTCATCCCTATCTGATCAAATAAAAATTGTTTCTCCATACTACAATAATAATAAAACAAACCTCAAAATTCTGGAAAGGTCTACTCCCATAACCCCAACAAACCTGACTTTTACTCCAGACCCTAATGCTCCTGATAATGACTTAGCTAACCAATTTAACTCTTCACATTGATTATTTCTAAACTAACATCACCATTCGAACTGCCATTACTTCATCACCTCCCTACCTGCACTCTGCCCAGCACTACTACCACTCCCCACTGTACCTCTAGTGACTCTCCACCTCCACCTCTTCTCCAACTCTGAGAAACCTGTCAACATCATCGCCACCCCTTAATAGCCCCTCTTCCCACCCCTCTATTCTCATTAAACCACTATGCCCACTTCCACTATAAAACTCTTCTACTGAGCTTCAAGAAGCCATGCACTATTAACTTGATAACATCCTTCTTGCTTTCTCAGCATAACAGAGTAATGCGTCTTATTCGCATTCTTGTCAACCACTCTGTCAAAGAGCATGCTGTACCTGGAAATCTGGAAAAAGGCGCTGTCATGCCCGCTTACATAAAGGTGCTTCTTAATAACAATGTATCTAATTTCACCCCGCCATGCATCTTATGCTCCCACATATCCCAAACTCCTAGAAAAGTGTATCCAACAACAACTCCTACCACATCTCTTAGATGAAATCATTTAATAACTCCCACACAACACGGTTCAGACAAATCACGCCGCACTATGACAGCATCATCCTCTCCCTTTCTTTGAAACTGTCGTAAAGCCCGTGACTCTGGCCAAATTGTTTCTACCCTACTACTTGACCTCTCTCTAAAGCCTTTCGACATTATGCTCACACAACCTACTCATAATTAAACTTTCAAAACTTAACCTATCTCCTCTATATTAAACTGGTTCTCCAGTTACTTATCCAACAGATATCAAGCTGTGGAAATGGAAAAAGGACAATTCTCCTCATTTCTTAATACCTCACCGGAGTTCCTCAAGGATCCATACTGGGATCCTTCTCTTTAATATATTTATAAACCGATTTCGTGACTTTCATATCTCCATTCTCAAACATTGTCTAATATGCAGATGACTCCTAACTAGCCTATTATCTCAAGTCTGCTACATCCATTCTCACACTCCTAAAGCTTATTCAAGAGGCCTTTTCAACCACTGAGCAATGGATGAAGAATAATCTTTTAGCACTCAATAACCTCTAAAACCAAACTAATGTTATTTACCCCTCTAAAGTCACTTCCATCAGTACGAATCGACACATTCTCTATTACTAGTCAAAATAACTCACCTCTGGATCTGGTGTCAGAGACTAAGCTACATGGGGTCCAAATTGATAACCAGCTAAAATTTAATTCCCACCTACAACATAATATCAAAAAAACCCACCAAAAACTAGGCATGCTCTACTGACAAAACCATTACCTTACACCTGCCACTAAGATCACTCTTTCTACTTCCTTTCTTATCCCCTCCCTTCTCTATGGTGGTCCACTCCTTTGTAACCTACAGTCATCTCTAAAAAAACAACGTTCCTCTTGCTACAACAAAATAGCCAAATTCGCCACCAGCCAGAGGTCCTACACCCACCACTGTTCCCTACTCCTCCCAAAAACTAAAGAGTAGGCTAGGAACTACCCACCCGGTCACCCTAACCTATACCCAACTGTAGAGTCTTGTAATATAAGCTCATTTTCAACCCTCCTCCTCTGTCACCACCCTTTCTGCTGCCTTTAAAATGCACTCCCGATAGGTAGTACCAAGAACCAACAATCAAAAATCTACTAGAAGTTCATATAAACCAACGCGCCCCAGGTAAAAATCTTCTATTATCCTATAAACCCAGCTTAGCTCGCCTGGAACTCCCTACCACCAACCATTCAGACATTTGACCTGTAATCATCTCTTCATTCACATCTACTATCCCAGTGGGAATGCTTGTTCCCACCCCTCATAATCAAACACTAACAAAGTCCATCTTATATCCTCACCAGCAACTTCTCCCTATTATTTTCCTCTCAACTCATTAATTATTACTATTATCCTTATGGAATTTCCAAAATTGCGCACTAGCCTGCACCTTCATATGGTATGTATCCATATATACATGACTTCTCAATATCTACTTTGCAATATTCTTTGTATTCTGTATCATCTGTAGTTTCATCACAAGTGCTGTACTTACTCCTAATTGTTTTGGGAAGTACTATTTGAAATTGTAAAAGTGGAATCTTAACTCTTTGTAATTGTAAGTTTCATCACTAGTCTAGCATGCTTACCCTAATGATACAGCGTACTATTCGGAAATTGTTTAAGTGAGCAGACTTACATTTTTGTATAACTATCATTTAATAAGCTACTATAACCCTAGATTATTTGAACTTTTCTCCCCGGGACTCCATTGAAAACGCAGGTTCATTTTTGGCCCAATGGACTACTGCTCCTGGTAAACCAACTAAGGCAACAAATAAATAAATAAATAAAATAAAAGTAATATATATATATATAAAAAATATATACTATATATATATATATATATATATATATATATATATATATATATACAACAGTAAGTGTGTGCAAAAATGGACAGGGTATTTCAGGTGCTGAACCCCATGTTGGGGAACTTTATTGCCCTTTGTTTGTGAAGTGGTGGGATTGGTAATTTGGGGATGGATAGCAGGTATATTTATTGGAGGTGGGTTGGGTTTGGAAGATAGAAGACAGCCTCACAGGGGCGTATATGATAAATCATGTATAGTGGATACAAACACCCTGGATGGGTAGTGTCATCTGCGATGTGGAAGTTCATGAGCCCCCATATGGAAAAAATGGGACCAAGGTCCCTACTCATGGGCAGTCACAACTTCAGCTATATGGTCCTGAAGGACCCTGGGCTGGAGGCTGAGCAGAAGTAGCATGCCGACCCTGTGAGTGTGTACTGAGGGCCTCAAGGTGCTGTAGCATGTCCCAAGTCTGTAATGGACTCCCTTTTGCACAAGACCCTGCACCCTGTTACCTCGGGTGACAGAATCTTGTCCAGTGTGGGCTCCCAGCAGGGGTGATCACCACCATCCTCTGAGATGGTTCCACCTGGAAAGAATAGTGCAGGACCAGTAGATGAGGAGGCCCCAGGTGGGTTCCAGGCATGTGATGTGTGGTAACATGGCCAGATGAGGTGGGAGAGGTGGTTCTTGCTGGCAACTGTTCCCCAAATATGCTATTGTGTGTGCATGTTGCCAGAACATATGTGGGTAGTAATATTCCCACATGCTCCTGGATCGCATGTATGGCAACACCATGCATAGATATCCCACAACACAAAACAACAGATGTGCAGTAAATCACATGGTAACAGGGAACACATGCATATATGGAACCACAGTGGCTCCTTACAATGGCATGCAGGAGACATTGTCGCATAACAGGCCAATTTCAATGATAGCTGTCCCCCATTACGGAATCGTGACTATAAAACACATAGCACAAAGTGCTGTACAATACAATATATGCCCCAATGGCAGGTATTCTGTAGACATACCTGTTGAGTTGCGTGATCAGATTGTTGCTGCAGATATGGTGGTGGGGAGACAGAGATGTGTATTAACAACTCTGATGCTGTATGAGGTTCTCAGACCTATTTCCATCTTTATGTCTTTCAGGCAATGTGTCCAGGGAGAGGCTGCCCATTTATACAGTGTAGGAGAATGATGTCATCATCTCACACCTGGTGCAGCACTACCATGTTTTGTTTGGTCGAACAGCCCATGATCATCAGGAGAGGACTGCCCTGTGGAACAATCTTGTCCATGGGGTAAATGATGTCAGCCTGCATAACCACAGTTATGAGCAGGTCCGCCATCGATGCACATATCAACTTTACCATGCCAATCGGCATGCTGCTGCAGTCAGGGGGGACCAGCTTACAACAGGGGGGTCATGTCATCCAGCTCCCCCGACACATATTGAGGAGCTGCCTGCAAGCCATGGGGCACCTGCCCACCTGCATCACACAACACCTTGCAGAAAGCATAGTGGAGGTGGGTGCTACCCACACAATGGCAGAGGAGCATGCAGATAAGACCAGAGGGAACATCAGTAGACCACTGTTGTGTATCCATCCTCATCTGTACAGTTAGATCATGCATATGTGAAACTAAATGTATATAGTCTGTTGCTGCATAGTAGTAATAAACAGATGTGCATAATCTGTAGTATTGTGGGCTTGTACTGTTGATGTACTGTAATGCTGAATCCACCCTGTACAAATGCCACAGCTGTGGCTACTGACATCACATCTCTCACACAATTATGTAGGTCCCTCTGGTATACCTCCAGGGCAGCAGCCTGTAGCTGAGTGAGTATGGTGTTTGTTCAGGCTTTAAAGTCAAAAATAAAGCCAGCAATCAAAGCATGTGCATCTATTCTGTGTTTGTTTAGGGTTTGCCAATACACTGGTCATGTTAATTGACCATGGTATATTCAAAGCGCTGCAACACATTTAACAGCACCTACCCATAATGCATGCATGTAAAGCATGTTCTCTATCTGTTGTTGTTAACTGCACTGCATCACAGTGGTCACCATGATGGCGTATCTGAGAGGTATGGTGAACTGCTGCAGCCTATAACTTAACATCCTGTCATTGAAAATATGTGTGCGCCAGAGATGAATATAATGTTGGGCGACAAATGGCCTGGCTTCCACAGTAGGGATGTGTGAAACATCACCCTTATACACTGCTACAGATCTACACTACGGCATATCTCAATACTGCAGTCCAAAACCCTTACAACCTGCAATGTGGTCCTAACATGAGCAATGAGTATGTAATATTGAATCGTATGTTAGGACAGCAAATATGGGGAATACATACCTTCCAAACATTGGAAGCATATGTGTGCACACACTCCAGATAAAATATAGTGGAAGCAGCTGTTGAGGTACTGTCAGCATGCATTCTTCATGAGAATGCACCTTCCATCAAGTACACGTCCCCAATGTCACACCAAGAAATGGTCTGCTGTCAAGACGTTTGGCCATTAAATGTGCCCACTTACCTACAACAGAAGCAGCCATGGCTTGCACACATCTTACATGCCATAGTGTGGACTCCATACCCAACAGGTAGCACCCAGGAGTTGGACATGTTGCCATACCTCACCATTGCATATACCATGGCAAACAATGCAGACAGTCATGTATGTGGCGAGGATGTATGGGACAGGAATAATTTAGGAAATAAACAGATGGCCATCCAAGACAGATGATGTCACATGTAACAAACTGGTCATTCAGGCTGCCTAGTAACATGTCACAACACTGAGGGAGTTGCAGGAATGTCTATCAAGTACTAGCTGTGCAGTACCCATGTCAGCAATTGCCTGGAATCTGCATACATGTGGCCCATGGGTTATGGGTGGCAATTCAGATGGAGAGTTGTACTACAGGAAACATCAGCCAGGCCTCTAAAGGTAAAGCATATGCATAACAGAAAAAAGGTCCCCAAAGGTGAGCGTTGCCAGTAATGTGTACTGGTGCTACCAAGACCATTTTGAAACTCTACAGACAGTCATCATGTAAGATACATGTATCGCTGCACAAAACAACACCTCACTCCCACCTCAGCCCACCATCCCCATCTGTACCTTGCCGTGCAGTGCACACCTGTATGTTTGCCATTCATTAGCTGGGACTATGTTGGTACACATGGTGTTCAGTGTTTGGAACACTGCAAAATGACACACGTGTGTAAGCCATAGTTGTCAAGCATCTGCAAAAAGGCTGAAAGTGGGGAGAGGGTGTCATCATGACACAATAGTGCACTGCAGCAGGGATCAAAAGGATGCTAAGAATGGCTTTATCTGCACACAGTCAGGGTCAGGAACTGTGGCACACATAACCCTGACTCAACAGCAATAGTGACGGCAGTGTGTGAGCTCCAAGGGATGTGCACATGAGTTGACCTTGCAATCATGCAGAGCTGGAGGACATGTGTAGGGCAGACTGACCAAATACTGGCAAATGCAGATGGGCCATGCTAGTATACCCCTGCCAGGAATAGTGACTGCTGCAGTACACATAACAGTAGGTGCAACAAACCATCATGATAAGGGCGTGCACACATATGCACCCACAAAATGTATACATCTCAAGCAGCATCAGCACAACTAACACATTTGTTTGACATTGCATTTGATTGTACAAGTCATATGTCACATATCAGGTTCGTGTAATGTTAACATATGCAGTAATGTGGTCTCATGGCATATCAAGGAAGAGGGTGTCATGTCAATATTGGTGTGTGCACTCCCCATTGTCATGGTAAGGTTTGACAGTTGTCAGTGTAATTGTATTGTATTGGCCATACATGCACCACTGAGACATGACATTCTGTAAATCGGTGACATCAGGGCATTTACAAATGAGTAGATCTGTCCGCGATATCATCCCAGGTATGTGTCAGACAAACACATGCCAGGGGCTACTTGAGCAGCAGAGCAGACTTAACTGATACAGTAATACACATTTAGAAATAGTGTGTACACCTGTGAGGTATGGTGCACAGTACATGCCAGGGTGTCGAACAGGTGCACAGCAATACTGTGTACATGGGTACAGTGTGTTCCAGGGGAAGGGGCATCACCTACTAACACAGCCCATGAATCACACACATGTATACTGCTGCTAGCATGGATTGACTATAGCTGAACTGCATGCTGTTTAGTACCATATGTCATGCATGTTGACAGATGGGTAATGGGAGGTCTGTGTGTAATATCTTCATGCAATCTCACCTGTAAGTGTGTGTGTGTGTGTGTATGTGTGTGTGCGTGTGTGTGTGTGTGTGTGTGTGTGTGTGTAAAGGTTGTTGTCTGCAAGTCCCAATCAATCTGGTGGAGTGAGAGAGGGGTTGATGTATGTAGGATGTGTGTATGCGTGTGTGTCCATGTATGCACATGTGTGATTGTAAGGTAGTTCATACCCCTCAACTTCCCTTTGAAATTGTGCAATACATGGACATGGACAGTCACATGAGACAACAGGAATACTTTTCTGACATGTAATCTCAGGACAGCTGATAGTACAATAAGGTCTGTAGCATGGAACATGCATTGGGAGTGAAACTAGACACCAGGTATACTGTTATAATTGCAATAAGGTCTGTAGCATGGAACATGCATTGGGAGTGAAACTAGACACCAGGTATACTGTTATAATTGCAATCTCCAGAATGGAGAAAGAATACCCACATATGCAGCACTTTTCAGATGCATTGGGAAATTGACTAGACAACACCTGAAAAGTGAGTGTTTGCAAATATTACTTTTGCCCACATAATAAGTTAATAGAGCAACAGATCTTGCATCTTCTGAGCAATAGTTATGTATGACACTCCAGTGCATGACATTATTGACTGACTGTAGTAGCCCCTAATATATGGGGGCCATGCTCACGATGTCTGGACAAACCCAGGGTGAACACTGGATTAGAGCAGTGAGTCTTTGTAAAACCGACTCCAGTCAAGTCATAGAGGTAATGGAGTAACAGGTCATGTTGTGTGATCACTTGTCCAGGCAATTAGACAAATGATACATTAATGATTGGTATTAATGCGTGTATGTTTCCAAATGTGATGCAGGATGGGGAACTTAAGAGAATAAACTTGGGACAGTCTGTAAACTCAGGGACAGTAAGTATTATGGTGGAATGTCATAGTGTGTGTGTGTGTGTGTGTGTGTGTGTGTGTGTGTGTGTGTGTGTGTGTGTGTGTGTGTGTGTACTGCTAAGCAATTATGTACAGGTCTTAAAGTGTGTTTCTTGTTTTCCCCTCACTAGTGAAGAGGTGGGTTAGGGTCCCTCCTGCAGCCAATCTGATGTTGGTGTCCATACAGACACTGAAAATGATGATAGTTGTGTTAAAGCACAGGCAGCATTGTCAGAGCCTGAAACTGTGCCATCATTTCACATCCCTCTGTTATCCACCCCATCCCCGCACACAGTCACAGTGTCTATAGATACCCCATCACCAGTGACCATAGCAGAGGGACAGTTGGCGGTTGGTGGCAGGCCGCACAGAACGAGTAGCCGGTATCTATGGCTGCTGTGTCTGGACACAGCAGCCATAGCTGGATGTCCAGCAGGGTACCTCACAGGCAGATGTACAGGGGTGCTCGTTGGAGAGCTGCTGGTCATCTCGGCCCTAGCAGTAGTGCCACATCTGGTACCACCAGGCACATGTTTCAGGCTGTCATGGAGGTGCAGGCACGTATGGAATGGTACACCAGACAGGCTCTGAGGCTGCAGAGGGCTACTCCTTCAGGTGTAACTGTCAACATCCATGGTCTTGCAGGTGCCCTCCATTATTTTACAGAGGTCATGGATAAATGGTAGTGTGAGATGGTGGGACTCATCGACTGTGGATTGTCCATGTTAGAGCATGTTGTTGGAGCGGTGCGATGGCCATGTGGATGTAGGCCAGCAACACTAACAGCTGGAGGTCGACATAGACGTGCAAGGAGACCAAGCCACTCCTGCAGTGGCAGTACCAGCCCCACCACTGCAGGGGGGCACTGCCCACACCACACCACAGCAGGCCATGTGCACATGGCCCTGGACAGTCCTAGGAGGTACCTGGTTCCAGGAGACATATGTCATCATCAGGAGAGAGTACCATATCATGGCTTGCACCTGGACGTGCCCGTGGAAACCCTGGCAGGCACAGTTCTCATGTCTATGGCTGGTGGCAGTGAACTGCACACCCTGCCAGGTATGGTCTGCAGCTGTCCAACATACACCTGTATAGAGCAGCCACATGGCAGAACTTTGTGCATGCATACTCACACACAATACAAACATACCTAGGGCAATCGCATACCTGCACACACCACATCTCCACGGCCATATCAGTAATTAAAACCTCTCACTCACACACATGGTGTCATACGTATGGCACTGCCTAGGTCTCTGGCAAACCAACAACACATCCTGTGCATATGATGATACCTGTGCCACATCCCTGTCATCCATAACATTGATGCAGGGACAGGCTAATATGGTTCTGATGCTCACGGTGACTGTACTACAGTGTACCAATGTACTGTTGTGTAACATGTTGTCAGTAGCAGTGTTTAATGCTTTCATGTCAGGAAGTGTAGCTGTCCAGCCATGATGCATTATAGCTGTTATTAACACTGAGTGAGTGTGGTCTCCATAATGTTATCCCTTTTGTGTTGTAGGTGTCCATGTGTGTCACACGGGAGGATGGTCTGCCAAGTTGTATCACCACCACAAGGGGTATGGCTGTGGTGACATTCCTTGGCCTGTGCCATATCCTAGGTACAGATTGAACACATGCCACAGGTCTGTACTAACACTTACTGCTCATGCCACATGCCCAATGGGGTCTGGGGTGGTGTGCTACAGTGGTGAGTGCATGGTGGCTGCTGTTAGCAGCTCTTCTACAGTGGACAACAATGGTAGTTGTGTTGGGTGGTATTAACACCACAAGCTTGTTTGTGCATAATACACACAGGCTTTGGTGTTCACACAATTGTTGGTGAGAAAAATACTGTACACATGCGAGTGTACAATGCCTGTGCAAGGGTCCCATTGCGCCTGTAATTCACGCCAAGCCAGACTCATCACATGAACAACACATTGTGGAATAAGCAGTCTGCTAGTTTAATCATCGGTTGACGTGATGCAGTGCACCAGCGATTATGTCCCCTTCCCCAATTTAGTGCAATCCTCAACTCGGTAAACATATGTGTGCTGGTGTGGGTGGCACACCCCTACCCTTTGGAGGGTGTGAGGTGCTGTAGAACCATAGCTAGTGTGATAGACAACTATCTAACCTGTTAAAATGAACTGTACAGTATTACGGCCAGCTACGCAGTGGCATACACTCAACAGTAACTGCAATGAAGTTGGCTGTTTCCACAACAGCCACACCCAGTTATATATACCAACCCCAGTATCACTGCACACCTATACAGTGACAAAGAAGCCATTTACCCATCTAACACTAGTTGTGATGGAATGTATGTCCACAGGATGAAACCTGTGAAATGTTAGCATATGCCACGCAGTTCTTGGACAGATGACCCCCTGGGAGCATGTATATTCTGCAACCTGAAGTAGAGATCCCTCCACATACACACACTCTTATTTTGCAAACTGGGACTAGACCCCTACCCTAGGTAATATAGCAGTGCTACTGATGTGTGTGGCTCAGTTCTGTCACAAACACCACACAGCTTTTAGGATGAGGTGTTTTTAAAGGTTGGTACGGTTACATGCAGAACATAAAAATTTTTTTCCCCCCAAAAAAATCCAAAAAAATCTTTCGAGGGGGGAAAGGGCCATCTTGGCCAATTTTGTGAGCTTAACCAGGGAAAAATTTTTTTTCTTAAGCAAAAATTTTCTGTTTTTAAAAAACCCTTGGGGGCTAAGCCGCATCCCTTTGGGAAAAACCCCCATTTTTCATCCCTTTTCTTGTCAAGACTTCAATCTTAAAACCCCCTTTTAGAAAGGGGGATAAAAGCATTACCTCCCTAAACCCCCTTCATCCCCTTTATCCAAGGCAACAACCGCTGGGAAAACCCCCCTTTTAAAAATTCTTTCCTTATTGGTGAGGCACCTTTTCCCCCTCTGTGTAAGGTAAAACTTTGATCTTTCCCCCTTTCTGGGTTTTTGGGTGTCCCGGGCCTTTTCTGAAAAAATTAAAAAAATAATTTGGGGAATTAAAATTTGGCACCTGAGGGGTATAAAACCCGGGGTTATTAATTTAAAGGGGTTAATATTCTTCATATTTTCCCCGGTTTTTGGGACTTTTTCATACCAGGGGTGAAAATTTAAAGGGGCAAAATTTTTTAAAGGAAGGGGGTTACAACCAGCAGGGGGGGAGGGTTAGTTTTTTGAAAAACCCTTTTTCCCCTTTTAATGAAAAAAAACGTTTAATAAAGAAAAAAATTTACCAATAAAACCCCCCTTTAAGGAGGCAACAGCCCTTAAAATCCTTTAAAAATTAAACTTAATTTTCACTTTAATTGGTGTGTACCAAAGTAAAAGGGGGGAAAAATTGGCCCAAAATTACCAATTTTGCCCAAAACCAATTTTTTTTTCCTTTTTTAAAAATTAAAAGGCCCTGGGTAATCCTTTTTCCCCTCTCCCTTTTTCCCTGTTGTTCCAGGGCTTCAATTAAACACGGTTGTTAGCTGCTAAAGGAAACAACCAAAAACAATGGGAAAAAAGCCTTAACTTTTTTGGACCATAATTAAATCCCCCCATGGAAAAGTCTCCCTTTCCCGGAAAATTTCTTGGCCCCATTAAATAATCCCCTCCCGATAGGGGCCCCCGGGGGAATTTCCTTTTGGTTTTCCCCCATGGCCCCGGAAAGGCCATTTGGGAAAAACCTTCCCAAAAACCCCCAACTTTAACTTCCAAAAAACCAATTTTAAGCTTAAAATACCACTAAATTGGGGGCCCGAAATTTCCCCTTTCCCTTAAATAATTTTAAATTTAATGCTTGGCAAAAAGGGGCCCCAAAAGAATTTCAGTGGTTAAAATTCCCCAGGAAAAAGGGAAACAAAAAGAGCTCCCCCCCCCTTTTCTTCCTTTTCACCCAAAACCCCCCATATGTTTAGGGAATTCCCTGTTCTTTTTACCCTTTGGGAAAATTTCTAAATTTACCATTGGTTTTTCCCCCGTACCCAAATTTTGTTTTCCGCTTTTAATTATTTTTTATGTTTCCCTTTCGCTGTTAAAAATCTTTTTTTTCAAAATTGTATTTTAAAAAATTTTTCCTTTCAGCATGTTCAATAAATAAAATTTGTAGGTTTACCGTCCTTTTTTCCCCCTTATTTAAATTTTAAATTTCTGTGAATTACCCTTTAAAACTTTTTAAACTTTCCTCGTTTGCCCCCTTTTTTTGTTTGGGGGAAAATCAAAAAGGTTTGGGGTAAAAAACCCCGAACCCATTTAAAACCTTTTGAAAATTTTTTTCCCTTTGTCCCAAATAAAAAATTTTAACTAAACTTTTTTAAATTGTTTATGACCAAAATTTTTTAGGTTTTTTTGCCCTGAAAACAGAAACATATCCTTTCTCAACTACCTCCCTAAGGTTTTGTGTAATTTTTTCCGCATTTAAAAATTTAATTTCATTAATTTTTTCCAAAAAATTGCCCCGGAACCCCTTTTTTCCCAATTTCAATTTGTTTGTTCCCCCCAGCTTCAAAATAAAAACCTCCTTTTAAAATTGGGTTTTGGAAATTTTAATCAAATTTAAAAATATTTAATTTGAGGAGGCCGAAAAATTTTGAAACAACCCGGGACATCCAAAAAAAGCTTAATAGCTTTTCATATCTTTTCTGAGTATGTTCATCAACCCTGCACCTGAGCTATAAACCTTTTGAAACATACCTTGTCTCCGCAGCACTATCTTTCTGAAATTTTTCAAGGGCTTCATCTTTTCCCTGTACTGCTATAAGAAATTTTTATCCTTTTTCTTTTTTCCTAGTTTTATTTATTTCCTTTTTTAAAAAGAATTTCCCTTTTAAAAAATACCCATTGTCAACCTTGGTTTTTTTCAACTTAAATTAAAAATTTTTAATTTCCTTTATATAATATTTTTGGTTTTTAAGCCCAAAATTCCAATTTTGACCAAACTATTTAACTTTTTCAAAAAACCAAAATTCATTAAAAACCCCGTTTTTTACCCACTTTCTGACCATATTTTTTCCCCAAAGTATTATTTTTAAATTTTAAAATCCTTCTCTCTTCCCCCTTTTTTTCCACTTTTTAGTTTTTTGACCCATCCCTTTTTCACCAACTTCCTAATAAAATTTATATCCCTCTTTAATTTTTTACTATAAATTTTTTTTTCTTTTCATCTTCCCAAATTTATTAACTTTTAATTTTTTAAAAATTACAAATAATTTTTAAAATTTTGATTAATACAATTCCTTTTTAAAAATACTTTTGTTTTTGGAAACCATTTCTTAAACTTCCCCTAATTATCTTACTTTTTAACAGTAACAAATTTTTAAATATCCATTTCCCCCTCTTAAATTTCTTGAATTTTTTCAAATTTTAAACAAATATATCCCCTATTAATCAATAAAATCACTTTTTTCTCCTATTAAAACCTAAGGAAACCTTCAAACAAAAAAAAAATACCCGGTTATAAATCTTCATCCCATTTTTTCCGTAAAATGGTTCCCATCCCCTATTTTTTTTAAACATTTTAACCCCTCAACCCAAAAAAAACCTATTTTAAAACTTTAATTAACTCCCTTGAATTCAAAATCTTGCAAAAAAGTACTACCTTTTTTCAAAACAATTTTTTTGAAAAACACCATCCTGGGTTTAAAATAATATTTTTTTTTAACCTTGGTGACAAAATTCCCAAACTCACCCAATTATTTAAAATCATAAACCAACCCCCACTTCCAAAAACCCAACTAATTTTTCCAACTGCAAAAAATTCCTTTTCCCCTCCATATAGACTTTAAACCTTGGGGAAATTTAAACCCAATACCAACAAATCCCAAACCAATTTTAAAAAACTTAGTTATAAAAATTTTTTTAACCCTAAAAACTAGTTTTTTCCCCAAAAAACTAAAACCCACCTTAAAACAAAAACTGTAAAACAAAACGGAAAAATTTTTTAATTATCCCCAAATTTTAATCCATTTACAAACGTTGCTATTCTAAAAAATTTAAAAGATGGGACTTTCAATTGCATCTTATGAATATTTAAATTTTGCCCCGGAAGACAGAGTAAAAAAAAGCATGTTGGTTTCCCAAAAAGACTAGGGGTTTTTGAAACAAAGAGATATGTTGGCCTGGCTAAAACTTAACAACCCTTTTCTTTTAAAAAAACAGGCAACTGAGGAACCTTGCCCTCAACTAATGACAAAAATTATACTATAGCTCTGCTCATTAAAAACCCCCTCCCAAAAATTTTGGTAACTAACAAATTTCTATCCTGGAAAGAATTATACACTAAATCTTTGGGAAAAAGCTATCCTGAATCACTTTATCTCCCATAAAATCTGGAAAAGAAAATCTACTTGACAGATTAAGTATAAAACAAATTTTTTTTCTTTGAGAGTTCCCCTTACTTACATCAAAATTTTACTACCAAGCCAAAATTGTTTTCCACTGACAATTATCTCCCCCATTTAAAATTTGTTATCTGTTGTATTTTTTATAAATTAATCAACTATTCTAATAACTGTATTTTGGGAAAACTTTTTTCACTATTTTCATAAAGGTGAAAAATGATAAACTACAAATATTTATTTGTATAAGATATTGAAAAAAGTATTTACTCCCGCTTTTCCCAAACACTTCTTACACACCATTACTTTAAACATGGAATTTTCCACAGAAACCACCCCTGTTTTCACTCATATCATTGCAGAGGAGACAACAAAAACTCATTCTTTTTAGATTGAAATTGAATGTTTCATGCCCACTACTATCCAAAATTTTAATTTTTTTTCCCCTTGACTTTTGGTTTAATTTTTACCTATTTTAAGGAACAATCTGAAAAAGATTATTTATTTCCTTTAATGGTTTTTCAACCCATCTTGGGATTTTTTTTAACATCTTCCCCCAAAACTTTAACCCTGCAAAGTTTATTCAGTTTCCCGAATTCTTATATCCATCTCAAAAAAACATTTGAACTAATGAAAAGGGTATCCACTGAAGATGGTCTCTACAACCATTGTCCTAATTCCCAAAAAACCCAAAATCCTACTTTTCCTTTGTTCTTTTCTTATCAAAATTTTTTTTTTATATTTAACAATACAAATATAACCTGACAACCCCCCCCCCCTTTGGGGGGGTTTTTGACAAAATTCAACCTACACATACCCAAAAGTATCAAAACTAGGTCTCATAAAAATTTTCCCAATGAATCTAGATTTACCTTCCCGGTTTTATCTTATAGGTTTTACCCAAATCCCGGTACTCTAAACAAAATGAAAAAGATTACCATAAAATAGCCAGATTCATTACTAACTATACAATAAATGTTTTTAAATCTTAATGGCTTGAACTTAGTTTCTGTATCTTTTAAAATTTATGTACATTTTTCTTTATAAACCCCCCTTTGTCCATTTTTTTTTTTAGCCCCTCTATATATCCTGGATTCATATTCTAACCCAACAATTACTTGATATCTACCCCCCAAAAGGTCAGTAGGCAAAAACTCTACAAACATTTTTCCCCTGTTAAAAAAACTTTAATGTTAATTACATCAAATTTTTTAAAAAAAAAATTTTTTTTCAATTCCAGAATGTTGCTATGATAATTTTTTTCCCCTTTTTTTCCTCAAAAACAAAAAGTACCTCATTAATCTCTCCCCCTTTTCTACTATGCATTTGCACAATTTTTTACAAACAAAAAAAGTTAATTTTTGACCTATTTAACATTCAATATAAAATTGTTACAGCCAATGCAACTTTAACTTTTCATGTATCCCAACATATGTGAATCAAAATCTATTATACAATATTGTTTAAAAAATTTTACTTGCAAAGTATTACTGAGCTTTTCTCCTGGTCTACTGAAAATGGGCCACAAGCCCATTGGACAAATTTAAAAAATGCTAAATAATAAATAAATTTAAATAAACTTCCCCCGGCATGTACAAAGGTAATGGGGGTGTTTTGTTTATGGAAATACATAGTTGACATACCCAAAATACATTGACAAACACACAACAGTGACAGACATCTGAGAGACCTGGGCCTTTAGTGCTAACTCCTTGTCAGTGTGTCCAACACAGGTTGACACAGCACATGCATAACTGGGCTGGATAGTGTTATCAAATTTCCTGTATGGTTGATGGTGACAGTGGTCCCAGTGGTACATGGGACATGTACCAGGGTACCATGGTGTAATGACAGTATACCCAGCACCCACACCCCCCTGTGGATATTCTAAAACTGGAACCCATGATGACACTCTGACATACCCACCATCAAACATTGACCAGGGCTGAAAACAACCCCCTTTTCCATCCCAAGAATGCTACTACAGGGATATGATCTAATGCAATGCCCCAGGGATAGTAGGGTGATGTATTTTCATGCCCCCATGGAGCAACATCACTATCCCTAATACTGTTTGGGAATGCATATTGTAAAAAGGGGAATTTGGCCCTGGAATGTGTACCCTACATATATACACACATGCACACATACACACATTGCCAGAACTCAGTGGGTATCCCATGCCTATCAACCCATTTGTACAACAGGGTTTTGCTGGTACTGAAAGGCCCCGGTAGCCCTTAGGGGGAAGAGCATAAGCTGCATTTAAAGTCCTACAGCAGCAGCCCATCTAACTATGGCAATGGGGGGGCAGTGGTGAAGGGATCAGGGTATTCCCCAAATACAGGTCTAGAAAAATAAAAGACACTGATATTTTCAGTAATGCACAAACATTTTTTTCAGTACTGGGGTGCATTGGGCAGGTGTTCATAGGGTGTACAGGCTATTGTCCTGGAGAGATGGGAAGTGTAGGGATGTGTGTACAGTGGGATCATGCCACCTGCCATGTGCCAGAGGCCATCTATCAACAGACACCACTGGGGGATCCTCAGGGTGAGAGTGACATGCATCAGCCAATCATCTGGCCTTTGCAGAGGGCCAGTGAGGTGCTCCATTTTTACATGTATGCAACATGTTTAAAAACATGGTTAGAGTCTGTTTTAGACCTTAAAGCATGTTCTGTTGACTTTGGTAGTGTAGTTGAGGTATCCATGGCATTGGGGGTCAGGGGTGGGGTCCTATCTTTTGGGATTTATAACACAGCTGGGCAGAACATTGTCCAAAGTGGCCAAAAGTTAAGCAAAAAAGAAATTGCCTTTTTTTAAGTAATTCCCCAGGACTGGGATAACTGTAGCTCTGCACCACACAGTGGCACAAAGCCTGAGGTGTGGCTATGATTAGACATGGCACATAGGTGCGGTGCCAGTTCATTTTGTAGTTCATGTAGTATACAGCCCAAGATGTTGTCTGGTCCCATGGATGCTGTTTTCGTAGCTCTGGAGAGTGTGTTTTTTTACCTGTGTGGCCATTATTACCAGAATCTGGCAATCTTTCAGTGTTGTGATGGACCCTTTCGGGGGTGGGAAAGGGTGCAGTTGACACCGAATCAATCTGCCAGGATATTGGCAATATCCTTGGGAGCAGTATATTTAATACCATCCTTTTGTAGCTCAGAGAAGATCTGAGTATTGCCATTTAGATTACTGATATAGCCATGGAACAGCTTGCAGTTGTCTTCTGGATCCTTGGCTATATTATGTTCATACCTAGCTTGCTTTGGAAGATGTTATGAGGGATCTCAGCTTCCTACAGTGGCTGGTAAAGGAGTATTTTGCATCCTGGAAATTCCCTATTTTCTGCAACAGTTTCTTCCTTTTGTTGTACAGTATGTTTATGGCAAAGGGCCACCACATTGGCTTCCTTTTCCTGGTGGGGAGTGTTGTGGTTCTATATTGGATGGCATGATTCATGCACGAGTGGATGTGTTCATACAGTGCCTGAGTGTATAATTCAGCAGTCATCTTTTCAGTTCCTGTCTGCATGAGAGTCATGACGTTAATCACGTCTGACATGTGTAGCATGACGTTGGCTTTGGAGATGTGTGTTATGGAGGTTTCCTTACTGGGGTGTGGAGGAGGGATGTGGATGTTAAGGGTGATTAGCTTATGGGCAGACCATAGGTTTGGAGCATTGATTTCCCATGTTGGTAATGACCAGGTCTAGGATATTTGAGCCCCTTATGGGACTATGGGTTACTTGATCCAGGACATTGGGAATTATGACTTCCAAGAACCGTTGGACACACATGTTGGTACACAATTAGTTTTCCCAGTTAATGGCAGGGTAGTGTATGTCACCCAGTATCAAGGTGTGTGGTTGTATCATAATATTTCCCAGTATGTTTAGAAAGTTGTAGTGGGAATCTTGGGGCATGGTGGGGGATCTGTAGAAAGCAATACGATTTGGATTTCAGTTTTAGCTGGTGTTAGTTGTACTGGGGGTATTTCAGATGCATTCTGTTGGGCAAGTAGCCTGATGGTGTGAATATCCCTGGTGAATATGAACACTCTTCCAACTTTAGTGTTTTGGTCCTGGTTTTATGGCCTACATGTGTAGTGTGAGCTGTACCTGGTATTGCAGGGGTGCTCTCAGGAGCCTTGGATCAAGTCTCTGTTACTGCACAGATATCAATGTTCTCCATTTTTAGGAGTGCCTAGTGACTGTGAATGGCCACAAAAACGTTGATCCCTACACACATGCACACAAACACACACACACACACACACACACACACACACACACACACACACACACACACACACACACACACACACACAGTTTCACAGTTGCCATGTCTGGCATTAAAACTCCTACCTAACTTGTACATCACACTACAGCATTACACAGTTACAGCATGTGCCACAGATCTTACTGGGCTACTCCTTTCCCAAAGGAGTATTTAAAAGTGAATGACATCAGCAACCCTGCCAAAGTAGGGCAATGGAAATTGTAGTGAGTGTGAATGGCCTCAAAAGCATTGATCCCTACACAGACAAACACACACAAAGTTTTATAGTTGCCATGCATGGGAATAGAACTCATGACTAGTACATCACACTATACTATTACACAGCTTTAGGACATGCCATGGAGCTTACTGGGTTATTTGTTCCCTAAAGGAGTAGCAACTAGTAAATCACACTATACCATTACGCAGCTATAGGACATGCCACGGAGCTTACTGGGTTATTTGTTCCCCAAAGGAGTATTTCAAAGTGAGTGACATCAGCAACCCTGACAAAGTAGGGCAATGGATATTGTAGTGAGTGTGAATGTCCTCAAAAGCATTGACCTGTACACAGAGAAACACACACACAAACTTCTCCAGTTGCCATGTCTGGGAATAGAACCCCTACTTAACTAGTATATCACACTACAGCATTACACAGTTATAGCTCACTCCAAAGAGCTTTTAGGACTACTGGCTCCCCAAAGGTGTATTTCAAGGTGAATGACATCAGCAGGATTGCCAAAGTAGGGCAATGGGGAGTGTAGCGACTGTGAATGGCCACAAAAGAACTGATCCCCCCCCACACACACACACACACACACACACACACACACACACACACACACTTGTCATATCTGGGATTAGAACTCTGTGCTCTGAGAGACTGTCTTCCAGACTATCTGCAAATATACAGAGCTGAGTATATATTTTTTTGGTTATAGAGTTTGTTAATTGCTGCTTAGATCTCTGTTGAAACTGCTGTCTCCATGTTCTGAGAGACTGATCTGCAAATATACAGAGCTGAGTATATTTTTTTGGTTTTAGAGTTTGTACTGTTAGTTGTTGCTTAGATCTCTGTGGAAACTGTTTTGTCCCACCACCCTATTTTTGGTTTGTAGTTTAAATTTGGTGGCTTTTGCAGTTGCCCGCCCCACTGTAGATTTGATCTGGGACACTCCCCCAGTCCCATCTGTTTACCACATTCTAACTAATAAACCCTTTCTGCACTTGCTTTTAGTCCTTTTTAATTTAATTGCAGTATGTAAACTATGTTTGGTCTAATATTGCTACATACTCAAGTGTGCTAGCTTGCACTGCATGTGAATTGTTTTTACTACTGTTTTTGCTACTTTTCTGTAAAAAAAAACTGTAAGCTTATTTCCTAACTTTCCTGTAACTAGTGTTCCAGATACAGATAGATTTGCTCTAGCCAGGACTGTATGTAAGCTTCTGAGCCCCTCGAGCCATTCTGTGTTGGAGGGAAGCCTTCTAGCTTATCAGTGGGAGTGGTAAGCACTAGGAAACCTGTCTACCACATAAGGAGTGGTTCTGGCCCAGAAATTGTAGTTACTGGCCATTTGGGCAATCTCAACCATCTCTCTCAACTTTCTGATTTGAAAGCCTGCATTTGCACTTGTTTCTGTCCTGTAACTCGTCTAGTGCAGATACAGATTCTTAGTTTTAGCACTTAAATTTGCTTATTCATGCTCAGCACTTGTTCAGAACTTGTAAGCACTAAATAACCTACTAATTACTATAGCACTCAATCTTCCTCATTACCTAGAGGAAAGCAGTTTTTGTACTTACGTTTCTCACTTGCTTAGAGAAAAACAGCTATTGTACTCACTTTCCTCACTTATCTATTGGAAAATATTTTTTTATTCAGGCATGTCCAAGGGTCAGCTCCCAGTGTTCTCTCCTGTCGTCTATCTGATGAATCTGGGCATCATGAGGCAATGTAGAAATTGCCTCATTTACACAGACAACCCTCTCCTCCTACCACCCAACACTACAACCTGTGAGAGATGCACTTATCTAGCCAAACTGGAGGTAAAGCTCTCTCCAACCAAGACTGAACTTGACCGTCATGAGGAGAAGGCAAACATTTGCACCACACTCATCACATGGTCTCACTAAATCTATACCACCAAAATCCACACATAGTAACACAAAAACATTTGCAGAGGCTCTAAATAATAATCTGTCTAAGTAACAGAGACCTCCAAAGCAGAAATGCAAGCAACCTCCATCCCTCAACACAACCCAAATGACACATAGCCCACAGACTCAGTGTGCCACTCAACCACAGCCAATAAGGCAAAACAACGTACCCAACACACTAGTCATAGGTGACTCTATAGTCAGGCACACTGATGTCCCATTCACCAGGCTAAACAAGGAGAAGGTTACTGTCAGATGCCTGTCGGGTGCCAGGATCCACCACATAACCCACGCACTCAGGTCACTCCACAACAAGTACAAATATGACCCTGTCATTGTCCATGTTGGTGAGAATGACCTGAGACGTACCTCCCTGGACTACATGAAAAGAGACATGGAAGACCTCTCCAATCTTGTAGCCTAGGCAGGTATGACCATAGCCCTGAGTAGCATTCTGCCATCACCCCAAATTATATCGCAGTACAAGGACAAAATGATTGACTTCAACAATTGGCTAAGCTTCTGGTGTCATTCTAAGGGGATCCAGTATCTGTCTGCTTGGGATGACATGGTCGACAGATCATGATGCTTTGCCACAAATGGCTTGCACCTGTCGCCCCTGGGATTCCGGATGCTGGCTAAGGCTCTCGCTGCCCCTATAGTGCCTTTTTTAGGCAAGGTTCAAATAACAAATTCACCACCATAACAGTAACAGGCAAGCAAAAACTGAGGGGAATGATACTCAATGCTAGAAGTCTAAATCTCAAAATGCTCTCAATCGAGGCACTCCTTAAAATGGAGAACATCGATATCTGTGCAGTGACTGAGACCTGGTTGAATGCTCCAGAGAGCACCCCCGCACTACCAGGCTATAACTCATGCCACACTTTTCGGCCATGTAACCTGGACCGAATCACCAGAGGCAGAGGTGTGTCCATATTCATTAAGGATATCCACAACTCTAGGCTAGATGCTCAGCATAATGCATCCAAGGTTATCCAAGTGCAACTAACTCTGGGCAAAACTGCAATCCAAATTGTAGCTTGCTACAGATCCCCCACCATGGCCCAGGATTCCCATTCCTCTTTTCTTGATGTACTGGAAAATATTAGGGTTCAACCCAACACCCTAATAATGGGCAATTTCAACTACTCCCACCATTAACTGGGAAAACTACTCATGTACCAACTCCTTCACTCAATGCTTTCTGGAATTCATAAACTCCAATGCCCTGGATCAACGTATTCACACCCCCACCAGGGGCAACAATATCCTAGACCTAGTCATTACCAACATGAGTGACCGGTGTTCCACACCTGAAGTCAACTCCTCATTGGTCCGATCAGACCATAAGCTAATCACCCTTTATATCCACATCCCACTCCCACCCCCAATTAAGGAAACCACGGTAAAAAATTTCTCCAAAACCAACTTCATGCTTCTTAAGACAGAAGTGGTGAACTTCATGACACCCATGCAGATGGACAATACAGTTACAACTGCTGAATCCTACACAAATGCACTCTACAAACACTTACAAGCTTACAAGAGTGCATGGATTGAGCTATCCCAAACAGAACCAAGACACTATCCTCCTAAAAAAGGAAGTCAATCTGGTGGTCCCCTACCATAAACAAACTGCACAACAGAATGAAGAAACTGTTGCAAAAGAGAGTAAAATCCCATGAGTGGAGGAGCTCCCTCGTCAGCCTCAGTAAGAAGCTGAGATCCCGTATAAGATCCTCCAAAGCTAGCAACAAAAACAAAATCACCACTAATTCTAAGGACAACCACAAAGCATTCTATAGCTATTTCAAGAATCTCAATGGTAGCACCCAGATCTGCTCTGAGTTACAGCACAAAGGCACAAAAATTACAGAACCAACTGATATTGCCAACATCCTGGCAGATAGGTTCAGTGCTAACTTTACCCCCCCCCCTCACCCCATAAAGGGCCCATATCTATACCGGAAGAATGCAGAGTCCCTGAAATCACAACTACACAGGTAAAAGCTGCACTCTCTAAAGCCAAAAACAGAGCATCCATGGGACCGGACAACATCCCAGGCTGGGTTTTACATGAACTTCAGAGCGAACTGGCTCCCCACTTAAGCATCATGTTCACCAATAGCCTCGCATCAGGCTTTGTGCCCACTGAATAGTGTACAGTAACAGTCATCTCACTCCACAAAGGGGGATCCACCACTGATCCCGGGAACTATCGACCTATTAACCTGATGAGCCTCGTCGGCAAGGCCATGGAACATATCATCATGGAACTCATAAACAAAGACATTGGTAACCTCCAAATTCTGGATCCCACTCAATTTGGGTTTGTGAAATGCAGATCATGCCTTCTGAACCTGATCGACTTCTTTGAGGCAGTCACCAAAGTTGTAGATGAGGGTAAGGTGGTTCACACAGCCTATCTTGACTTTGCCAAGGCTTTCAACACCATCCCCCATTCTGGAATTGTAGCTGAAATCACTAAACTAGGTATATATCCTTACGTCACAAAATGAGTTGCCAACTGGATCACTGACAGAACCCACACTGTAAAAGTTGCAGACTCCAAATCTGACCTCAAAGCAGTGACAAGTGGAGTACCACAGGGTTCTGTCCTGGGACCTCTCCTGTTTGGTATCTACTTCTCTGAAGTACAGGCTAACACAGAAGGCCTCTGGCTAATGAAGTTCGCAGATGACTGCAAACTAGGAGCCATAGTCAAGTCCCCAAATGATGTGGACATCCTACAGAAGGGCCTTGCTGAGACAGATACCTGGTGTCAGAGCCATGGCCTCAAGCTTAATGCCAAAAAGTGCAGTGTCATCCTCTTTGGTAAAAACTCTGTACCCATGAACTACCACATAGGCAGCAATCTACTTAACACCGAATTTGTGATAAGAGACCTTGGGACCCAGGTGGACAGTAGTCTCTCCTTTGATAGTCACATCACCACAGTAGTCAGGAAGTCCGTCTACATGGTACACCTCATCATAAAAGGGTTCTCATCCAGGAAAAAAGAGGTCATTGTTCCCCTCTACTCGACACTCATTAGACCCATTATAGAGTACAATGCCCCTTTTGGAATGTACCTCACAAGACATTTGCAGCAGCTGGAAAGGCCACCAAAGTACCTCACAATGAGGATTACTGGCCTCAAACAAATGCCCTACACTGACTGCCTCAAAAAACTCCAGCTTTACTCAGTAGCATATCGCCTACTCCAAGGTGATCTCTGCCTAACATGTAAAGCTATGTCAAACCCAGAGCTGTTGGACATGCTACACCTAAAGAAATCCTAATCCCTTCGAGCTACATGCTCTAGGGACCTAAACCTTGTCACCAAAATAAACAGGACATGCTGGAGGGATAGATTACTGTCCCAGAGACTTCCCATACTCTGGAGCAGGCTAACCATCTATGTCAAGCAAAATTCTTCATTAGCACTCTTCAAAAAAAATCTTGATGAGTGGATGGGAAATAGGAAATACACCACGGGGATTGCTTCCGTGTGTCTGCTCATCAGTGGCACAGGAAAATAACTTTCTTGGGTGGAGTAAGCCAGGGAACCTTGTTGGCTAGGCTTATGTAGGCCCTTGGGCCGATAGCCTAGTACCTACCTATGAACCTACCTAACTAATACATCACATTATAGCACTACACAGTTATAATACATGCCATGGCACTTATAGGGCTATTTCTTCACCAAAGGTGTATTTCAAAGTGAAGACCTCAGCAGGCTTGCTATAGTAGGGCAATGGGGAGTGCAGTGTGTGCGCATCAGCCATAACCCATTCATCTGGAAGCAGACACCCAATACTCAGGCACACACAGGTTTATATTTCACAGGTACGTGTATATAACTGTTAGATGAATACTGACTTGTACAGTCATGTTGCACAGTTATCACAAGCACCACAGACACTATAGTGCTGAGGGATAACAGAGGCAAATATCTACAGTGATTGACATTTGCACATCATGTGGTTTTAGCCAACTGGATGTGTGATGGGTGGGACAGGCCTCATGATGGGAGGCTCTTTGTCACTGTCTGCCACTTTCTTCCACACATCTATGTATGTGTAATTTTGGTCTATTATAGTGTGTTGTCCTTGGATATATGTGTGTATTCTTATCCAATGTGTGTGCAAAGCATGACTGGTGTGCAATGAGGAGTGTGTGCACACACATCTGTGGCTGTCAGATATGTATTGCCCATTGTTGTTGCCAGACATGGGCTTCATTTCTGTAAGTGTGGGAGCATGCCCAGTATAACCTTTCAGTATTTTGTTGTCAGACATGGGCTTTGTTTCTATAAGTGTGGGAATATGCCCAGTATGACCTTCTGTATTGAATGTGTGAATCCATTCCAGGTAGGTTATACTCCAGTGCAGGGTTTTGTGTTCTACACCAACAGCTAGCAACCTGTTTCTGCTGGATATCTGTAGATCCGTTGACAATATGGGATCATAATGGAAAAGGATAGTAGTTTACTGTAAGTAATTGTGTCTGTTCTGCTTCTGCTACATGGTTTTGGTGTTAGCAGAGACATTAAGACATATGTACTGTTTTACACTGTGATGTTTTATGTCATCAACTACTATCAGGTATACATATTTGCTTGCAGTGATTTCCTGGGGAACACAGGGTGAATGTAGCTGTGTCCAGTATTGTGATCTGCAGCCTACATATTCTTGCACAAGCATGCCATTCTGGAGGGGAAGCTGCAGACACTTGCTGATGGGTCTGTGTAAATGGTTCAGCACCTTGGTACAGTTGTGGCTGAGGATCCCATGCTTGTACATCCATCGACGTGACAGTATGGCCATATCCTGCTGTGGCCATACCTCACAGCTGTACAGATTCACACAGGTTACCCAGAGGCAGGGGTCATATTTCTGGACATTACTCTTTCACATTGTGGTTTACAAGCAGGTTTGTAGCCACCCATTCCTGTGTTTGCAGGCAGAGATAGTATATGCACATGGCTGAGTTTCAGACTACACACAGTCCATGCTGTCCACTCTCCTACCCCCCTCTATTATTCTATCCTCTTCCAAACATTATGCAAACATTCTCTGATATTTTCCCTAGAGTTATCACTTCATCCCAGCAATAATTTGGTGTTGGTCCACAGTTCATGCACTGGGACATGGTGGACATGTTACTGGGATTTGTCGACATGGTCTTGCATTTGGGTTCTGTGGATTGTGTTATATTGTTATTTGGGAGTCCATGACATAACATGCATTGGTAGTATGAGTGAGACACAAGCCTTTGGCAGAGGACTGTAGGGCATTTGTTAGTGATGCAGGCCAGCTGTAGCAGGCCATTGCATTGTGTCACACCTACAGTCCCAGACTGCAAAACAGTATATTCCCCAGTGGTGACAAGTTAGGTGTGCAAGGTGTTAATGTCAATACTTTCGGTCATTATTCATCCTGTTGTGTGAATGCTGGCAGGGTGCTGCATACAGCTAATGACACACCTGCATGGGACAGCTCTTATGCATGCTGCATTCTGTGGCTATTGCCATACAGAGGTTGGTGTCATATTGTACTCATTCCCAACAGCAGGGATAAGACTTGTGAGGTACGTGTGGGTGATGGTGGGGTGAGCTGGGTGCATGTGTGCTATGGACACTACTTGCATCTGACTCACAGATATACATGGGGCATTCCACTCATGCTGGCTTGTGCAGGGGCATCATCAGTTTCGCAATACTTCATACCTGTGACCTTTGTGGTCTGTCAGTGTTTGGCCAGACGACATAGGTATTCCGTACTACAAACCCAACTAATGTGCTGCTAACCTGTATGTACAATTCCAAAGATGTGTCCATTTGATAGTAACATTTTATACACTGTCTGTCTGGGGTACTTCCACCTGTGTACTGTTTGTATGTCGGGGCCCACATTCATGCCATGTCCATCTTTCAGATGGTGACAGATATTACATCCAAACATTTACTATGGCTTATTGATGGAATGTGTTTTGCCGGGATGCATTGTGTTTGGCACTGCAGTTGTGAGAACTTGGCCCTGTCATTGGCAGTACTGGCCAATGGCCACCATGACAAACCTCACCATGCCTACATGCTGACCACTCTCACACTAAATAAAAAACACACACCAACCTAACACACGCAGCCCTGCATATTGTACACATGCTACAATCTATCCTGCTACTTTGGCCGGCTCAGGTAATCTAATTTTCACTGTTACTATACCCACACATACATGTTACTACATTTCTACATAAGATTGTGGGGGGGGGGGGGGCACACCTGACAACTGTACACATTTGCTATGACTGTACTGGTATGTCAGGTACTCCATTTCATTCTGTATTCTGACCTATCACGCAGACTAGAGGCATATCAGTGTACTACAGTTATTAGGTATTATTGACCTACATTTCAGTTTCAGACTTCTTACCCTTCAGAAGTAACATCCCACTGCCAGACCTGTTGTAGTCTGTCTGTGTAGGTCTGGAGGGGGGCTGTTCTCAATAGCCATCAATCAGAGGCCTTAGCACAACCTTTGTGTTTGTATATGCCTGTCCTGCTGGCTGAGACTGTTGTTGGGTATGTTAGCTTCCCTGACTGGCAAGTGTGTGTCCTATGGACACACATTTGGCCCACAACATTTTCTGCAGTGAGTTTTGTCACCTTGTCTAGTACTGGTTACTATGGTGACATCAGTATTTGTTACAGATCTCATGCTGCCACTATAGGTGTCTACTATCTGCTGGCATCCCATTCAGCCACCTGATTCCCTTGCATGCTTACATCCATACTATAGATACAAGTAACAAAACATACTACTACATTCAGCAATTGATAGGGAGAGTGACTTACCTTGTGGCTGAGCCAGTACTGAGGATGTTGCTGGAGGGCTGACTATGTTGGATGCACATAGTACACTTCCTATACATGGTTAAGCACAGGTAGTGTCATGTTTTGCATCCCTTTCACTATATGTGCGAGTCAGAGAGAGGTGTTATTTCCTGGGTTCCTACCATGTCAGTGTATGTGCTTTGCGTTGCCTCTTTGCCAAGGTCTGGGCACACTGGCCAAGCCTCCTTTTGCCTACTGGAGCAGGCTCAAGTTGTTCCTCCTCCGAGTCACTATGTGCTTGTGCAGGCCTTGGCAATGGTGGGGGGCTGTGTGGCACTGCCCCCTGCTGTTCCTGCTGCAGATGTTTCCACAAGATCATATTGTGTAGCAATGCACATACTATGACAATTTGGGACATGTAGCTGGTGAGTACTGCAAGTCTCCACCGGATATGTCCAGGCACCGTAACTGTGACTTGAGTATCCCAAACACACACTCTATTATGATTCTGGTCTGTGCGTGTTCCTCATTATGGAGTTCTTGTTCAGGTGTGTGTGCGTTTCTGATGGGTGTGTCATCAGCCACGGCTCCAGTGCGTAACCAATATTCTCCACTAGGTGTCCATAAGGGATGTCCCTTTGGCAAATCTCTGGTACAGCTGCATCATATGCCAGATGTGGGAGTTGTGATAGCTTCCAGGGCAGCCAGCACACACATTCATTATAATGCCCAGGGCATCACACATGACCTGGCAGTTAATGGAGGGGAAGCCCTTGCAGTTGATGTAGACCCTACCCTGCTCACCAGGTGGTGCTTTGATGTGTATGTGTGTGCAGTCTATAGCACCCACTACATCAGTGTATTCTGTTATTTGGTGGAAGAGATGCATATTGCTGGTCAATGCCTCATGGCTGTTGTGGAAATATACATGTTCACCAGCATGTGCTGACATGGCATCCAGGAACTGGTGGAGTACCCTGGATGCTGATGCCTGTGAGATCCCCATGATATCCCCAGTTGGCCTTTGGAAGGTACCTGTGGCTACACATACCTTGGTATCTACTGGGATGGGTTCCCTCTGTTGGTTCTGTGTGTGAGGTGTGGACGGCACAGCTCAACAATTTGCTGTAGGAGGTCCCTGTCCACCCGATAGTGCTCCACTATCTCCAGCTCATGTAGCCCCTGGTAAGTTATCCTGGGTCTGTACACTCTTCTGCTTCTCCACACTGTGGGTTGGTCATCAACATTCTCATCTTCACCACCCTCAGCCTCTTCCACATGTTGATTTACGAGAGCTAATGCAGCCCCTATTATTTTGTTGCTTTTTGTTTGTAACATTTCCCTGCATGTGTACACCAGTGGTGTAGAGTTTGTGGGAAAAAAGGTGCTTGCATAGTTTATAGCAGTGTGCTGGGCTGGGATGGGCTGCTGCTTGTGTAATTGACTGATTCTGATACATTTCACCTGCCAGCTATGCTAGTTCTCCTTGATTACTTTCCTACTGCTGTTTTCCCTTCCCATTCCTTTCCTGTTTAAGCCCAGGGGTGCATTGCACAAACACAGTTCTTATATGTGCACAAAGCTGCTATTTCTTGGTTTAGTTTTTTTTCCTTTAAAACACGGTGCATAGAGCACACACCCACTTAGGCAATGTAAAGAGTGCTTGGCAGCTTCAGACACACCCCCTTGCTTAGCTCTGCTAAGCTAAGGGCAAACCTGAGACCCAGGGCTCCAATAAGCTTACAGTATGCCTGACACACCCCTCTATGATGTGAGCTAGCTCTTAGGCTTGCACCATGGTCTTCCTGCACCTACATGGTTGGGTGCAGACTAGCCATAAGGGGGAATCTGGGATTCAGTATCATTGCCCTCATTTGCATAGGATTGCCTGCTAATGTCTAGTTACAAGTCGGACACTGAGCCTTCCCCCTTAGCAACCACTATTCACTGGCCATGTTGTCTTCTCCCTGCCATTGCGTATAATGGCAAAATTGTGATTTTGGATAGAATGCTTATTTCAAGTTTTTTTTTTTTTTTATTTTCCAGCCGATCCTGTTTGCGTGCTGCTGTCCTATGCTTAAACGACAACTGTTTTCCATGCCAATGGCCATATATTTGGCCATTGGCATGCTTTACACACTATACACACCCTTTATTTGGAGCGGTCATGGCTCCGTTTTGTAGTTTGCATAAATGTACTCGGTTACTAACCGAGTACATTTCTGCAGATTACGCTAGTCCTGCATGGCCGGCTGCCAGCTTCCTGGATTGCAAATTCACCTCATTTACATAGTTTTCACCTGAAAATGGGGTAATTTTCATATAGGAGCTGTGTAGGAATAGTGCAGGAGCACTCATGCACATCCCGGGAGCTTGTTCCTGGATCTCTCAGCGGCCATATTGCCTCCAGCAGCTCCTGCCCTATTTCTGCACACTGTGTAGAGCTTGTTGAATCCCGGGGTATGTTTTTTTCCAGAGAATCTGTCTCAAAGATTCCTGAGGGATGACCAATCCCTGTAGACTGACTACCATCTCACAGGAAACAAAATAATATTCATTCTCTCTACTAGGCCAAATGAAAGTATTCCCAAGATTGAAAAAAATATGCTACATCTGGGGAAATGAAGACCTGTGGCCATGCAAAAAATGGTAAGAAGCATACATTCTAATAAAAGCCCCATTTTTCTATTCACATGACTTGGCACTATTGGCATCTATGTTGCATACTATCCAGTAAATGATAAAGATCGCTCTGCTTTTTCCCCATCTTCTTTTCAACTCCAGCTTCCCCCACTAAAGCCTGATGTTTAATGAAAATTTTTGGATGACTCCTTGCATGCTGGCAGTCCACAGAGGTAATTCATCATCTGTGGGCATGCTTAAATTAAAAAACAGCAGTGCAAGCATTAATAGCCTCTCTGTTTTATTCTTAGAAATCCTAGCAGACCTTGATGGTTTCTTCCTCATAGGAGGTCTAGCATACATTGTTGATACATGGAACTGATCTTTGTATTAATAGATTCTTCTGAAGGGAGTCTCAGATATACCAAGATGACACCCTATTAAGACAATGATGCTATACCACTTGATGCTAGCATTACACAGGGCAGTACATAGGCCCATCGTTTTCCCACATAAATCACATTAAAATAAATTTATATGACTACTAACCATGCATTGATGGCATCTTATAGGCTAAACAGCATAGAAAATACTCCTTTTAAAGAATCAAAAAGTTAACATTCAGTAGATGATACAGCCACTTCCCTCCAACTTTTACTGAATGTGTGCCTTCAGACTGCAGACTACAGAACCAAGCTATTAAATATATTATCTGGACCTGCATATACCACACAATGCTGCCTCAATCAGTTCATCAAGTCCATCCATGTGTCAGGCTAATTTTTAAACTGACCAGTGATAGAATAAACCTGGTGCTTAATCAAAGGAATAGCTACATGTTTTTTTTCCATTGTAGCACAGCATAGTAGGTAACCAAAACCTATCCATACCTACTGCAGTCTTAAAGTAAAAGTCATACATAAGTGCACTGACAGCATGAACCAGTGCTTTAATGTCAGCTGCAGTAAATTCCCAATCATAGACAGAAGTGACTTATCAGCAAAATAACTATACAGTGTAATCCTTTCTTTGCATCTACATTGAAGGTACTCTGTGTGGTTTACCACTAAAATAACTTTAAGGAGGAATTAGTCATTACTGTTACATTAAAAGACCAATACAATATGTTGGTATAGCTGCTCAGACCAGATGAGAGTGGCACAAATGTCCTATGAGAGTTCCTATCTGTGCCATCAGTCACTGCATCCATCACTGGTATCTCTGTGTGGCATCCAGCTCCCCAGTGCTGTAACTGTAGTGAATTTCATCTGACACACTGAAGCATGTCTGAGACAGCAGGAATGAGTTCTAAGAGTAACAACTTGGACATAACAAGAAGCATCTTAAACTATGCAATATTCCTGCTAATTCATACAAAAGCAAACCATTAGGAAGTGAAACATAAGCCATATTGATTCCAGTAAAGTAATAGCCTCAATAAATGTATAAGCACTGTTTACCCATCTCTCCATTGCTACTGCATACCACACTTTCTTTCCATGGAGTTGGAAAACAGCAAGAGGCATTAGTGGGAAAATATCCAAAATGTAAAGACCATTAATGGCCATAAGAAATACAAAAGTGGATATCAATAAGTATAAATCAACTGAAGCAAACATAAGAAGTACTGCCTCACAGGAAAGTAAAATAAAAATAAAGTCACAAAATCAGCAAAATTCATATCAGCTTCCATCCAAACAAATTTTTCCAGTTACAGACAGTATTAAGAAAGGGACAATGGAAGCTCCCCATTACTCCCAAGTGGTGTATCCTGCTTCTGCTTTAAAAAGCAAATACAATACAACTTCCAAATAAATTTCTTCACATTTTTTCAGTCTAAATAATATATCATAATGAAAAAAATTATAAGGAAATGGGTGCCATGACTATGACATGAAACAAAAATTTGGTACAAGATACTGGGGTGAATTCCATCATAGTTTCTCAGTGTTTCACATTGGTCTTTTCACAAACTACAGAAAAATCTTTGAGCATAGATAAAAAAACGTAATTTGTGCCTTCCCAAAGAAATAAGCAATAAAAGAAAAAAATGATGTGCTTGACTGTTCATCTTCTGTTGTTTGCCTGTTCCAGCAAAAGAGCAACGTAAAACATTTTTTCTGTAATGCTGTATTTTTGCAATGTTTTCAGATCCTTGGGTTCCTTCAATGAAAGAGGTCCAACATCCTGCCACCAGGTAGACTGGCCTCACCATTTAAGAAACTATTACATAGATCATTTACTCTTATGCAAGCCATACTGTAAGGACAACAGAGTGTTAACTGTAAATTCAGAAGGGTGCCAAAATCTGATGGCACACTCCACACTCCACTAACAAGCCAGAACACTGATTTAATTGCCTTGCTATACTGAAGAAGGCATAAAGTCTTTCCTCAAAGCAATTTACAGAAAGGCCAACATTGTCATGTAGAGGGATAAAACTCTAACTACTGCCTATGTGACCTGTTTTTGATTAGTGTTTCAGGTGACTGAGGGACTGACGGAGATAAGGATGAGTGTGGCTATCCATGGTGGGAAGGATGTTCTTCTCGGTAACCTCCGAAGAGAGGCATGGCTCATGAAGAGAAGAATAGCCCACAGATGATTCTGGGATCAACCTAGGGAGGGGGTGGCAAAAAGTGCAATTTATATCATAAAAAAATCCCTCCACTTGAGGGAGCAGATGTTGTTGAGACCCTCAAGGATGCCTTTAAGTTCTATGCTGACTCCAATCTGAAAAAATAAAAAATATATATTTTTTTCATGGGATGAAAGGAGGGGATGGTATATGTGGCAATGGATAAGAGTATCGGGATAGAAGACTGAAAGGTATGAAGCAATGGGAGCAGGGAACAAAAACAACACTTTAGAATTACTATTTAAAAAAAACCCTAAAAGTAAAAAACTATTTAGCATCTAACCATAGTCTAAATAATGACCGCTATCTCCTCAGACACATCTTCCTTAAGCCAACTGACCAAATAAGATCAAACATGCGAATGTAATGCATACACTGTAAGAGAATCTCTGTAAAGATAAGCGATAGGAATAGAAAAAAAATATCTAAATTTATTAACCCAAAACGATACTGTGAGCAAATGTTACATATTTCTTGATATATCACCTTGCCACATGTCCCATCAAATAGGATGTACACAGAGGTGAATAACTTATGAGATGTTTTTGCTAACAACTGTGGCTGGCTGAAGAAAAAATTTAAAAACAAAACACACAAAAAAATAAAATAAACAAAATTCAAGTGAACAAGCAACACTGGATGTGCAATACCACTACCATCACCCAGCATCGGTAAATTGTATTTCCTGGTTCTGAATTTTAATGATTGCCCTAGACAATTTTCATATATTTATATGTTACATCATATTTATTTAATGAGTAGAATCAACTATTTACTCTAACATGACCTTTGAGCAATTTTTAGGGAATGCATAGATGCTTAATTGCTGTCCATCACTAATTTTGTTTATTTATGCTCAAATACAGACACAAAATTCGAGGGCTGTAGGAAAGTCACCAGACAAAATACATTACAGAAACACTCTTTAATGAACCAGGAACCATACTCCACATAAATGCTGGATAAATGCACCTACATTTTTGTCACAAAGGCTTCATCAGATAAATTTCCTGTGTCCCACAGAGCCATTTAAAAAGTGAAATCAATTAAATATCCACCAGTGAATGCTCTAATCCAATAAACCCCTTAAAATACAAATATTAAAGGGTCTACTCAAATCAACAAATCTAGAAAACTTTCTAAAATATACAGATGAACAAAAATACAAAGATAATAACAATAAATGTAAACATTCAATAAAAACCTTATTAAGAAATTGTGTAAAATAAAATAACATATATAAATATATACATGTATTAATTTTGTTAAATTGATCAATACTGCCTTCTAGTGGTAAAATAAATAATTACCTCTAAAAACATTTTTTTAAATATTAAAAAATATTAAAATATATATAAAGCTTCAATGACAAGTTAATGAAAACACCTGACATTGTGGCAAATGCCAGGGTCATAAAGTAATGAGTTATATAAAAAAGAGATGTCTAAAAAGAAAATATATTTGTAATAAGATTCCTAACAAACTGCAAATTGTGGACTCTATAATTTTGCTGCCCTTAGTTTTAGTAATGGAGCAATTGAAATGTTCTTGTTTAAACCAGGAGGCTTAGCAGCTTCTAAACTAACCTGCCAAAATAATTCACGATACTCTAACATTGTCTACCAAGGACCTCTCCCTGGCATCTGCTGACACCATCTCCAGAACGTAGAAAGAAAAATTAGCTTGAACACATTTCAATAAATGTTTATACAAGCCATTTTTGTCATTCCTAATTCTAATATCATAAGTATGTTCAGAAATTTGTTTCTTTAATTTTCGTGTGCATGTATGGGGACCTATAGCCATACATTCTATACTATAGCCAACCCCGTCATTGTGGGGTCTGATTTGTACAACAAACTACTGGAGGTGTTTAACAAATGTGGTCTTGACATAGTTAGGATTGTAATCAAACAAAATGAATTAACTGACTATGGGTGATTTATACCACACTATTGAACAACCTAATCACATAACTTATGATCTTATGCATACTGTTGAGTCCAAGAAATGTAAATATTGTGCTATTTTGGACAAAATTGATGGGAAATGTGTTGCAAATATTAATAGGAAAATTAAAAAGCTGGACAGGGGCATTTTAGAATATAAGGAGAAACATTGTTATCTGGCACCTAAGAAGCAGAAAAATGAAATGAGGTTTGAAAGGCAAGGACATAGGGAAATTTCTGATGTCACTTTTAAGGTTGATGAACGAGTTAGAGGAGATAGTCAGCAAGACGCTTTAGAATACTCCCCTCCATCCCTCCAAGAGGTTGATGAACCAGAGAGCCCCCTAGTATTTTCAATATCCAACCCGGGGGGAGGAGAGGAGGGGGAGGTCAGCAAGGGAGGGGGTGACGTCAATACCAGTATTAGATGGGATAGCATGGACTGATAATAGGTTTAACTATAACAATTACAACATTTTCAATTATAGTTCTATTGACCTCTCTGTTGATCATTTCAATTTATTGTCCAGTCATTAATGTGATGTCACTAAACTGATTTTAGATTTAAAAATGTTTACAAGAAAACTAAATCTTGCATTGGTATTTCAAGGTGATGAAAGGATTCACAACCCTGGTGTTTAAAGACGTAAGAGTGAGTTCAACCCACCATTACATCCACAAATAAAAAATGTTGAATTGCTAGTTGAAAACGAGATACACCTTCTTTTTACAACCCAAAAAGGGTGCAGGCCTAACCTTAATTATGGAGAAAGGAAGGTTTTAAAGGACATTCAGCACAATAAAAATGTGAGTGTCATGAAACCTGATAAGGGTGGGGGTCCATCCTAATGGACAACGTGATACATGAAGGGAAAGTGTTGGATATCCTGGGGGATTGCTGTACTTACAGGAGGGTTTCCAGAAATGAAATCTATGTTGCATACAAAAAGATTGACTTGGCTATTAATGACCTTCTTTTGGAAGGCTTGATCAATTTAAACACTTTCAGGTACTTGCATGTTGCCCAGCCCAGGATGCCAACTATTTTTGCATTCCCAAGGTTCACAAGGACCAGTTGGACCCCCCTCTTAGAACCATAGTATCGGCTGATGGTTCCAAGATGGCACCTCTAGCTAAATACTTGGACACCAGATTAAAATCTATATGGGGTACTGAATCTTCTACTCTTAAAGATTCTTGGGATTTCCTTAGAGGGATTGATGTTAACCAGTCATTTGCAAATACTATCTTTGTTACGGTGAACATCAAGGATTTGTTCACGGTCATTCCACATGATACACGTTTAGATGGGCTAGAACCAGCCTTCGTGGACAAAATTAGTTTGTTAACCGACAACTTTCAAGTTATTTTAAATCTTATGGATTTAGTGTTAAAAAATAATTTTATTTTCTTTGGAGGTGAATTTTTCCACCAGATTAAGGGTGTGGGCATGGGGGCTAATTGCAGCCCCACCTACACTAACATTATATTAGCCTGGTGGGAAAAGAACAAAATTTTAAACTCTACTTTTAGTGTATGTTGGTCACATTACAAAAGGTTCCTGGATGACATTTGTATTTTTTGGACAGACAGTGACAGTAAATTACATGAGTTCCTTGCTTATTTGGAAACTACTATCACTTTCCTTCACTTCACTAGTACTGTTACCCAGAATAGGGTAGACGTTTTGGATGTCAGTATTGTTAAGACATCAGTAGGTATTAAATCAAAGGTGTTTTGTAAAGACACATTTTTCAAATTCTTACTTACATTTTACAAGTGCTCATCCCCACCACCAGAAAAAAAAAGTATATTTAAGGGGCAGATAATTAGAGCTAGCAGAATGACCTCCCTTGATGAAGACTTTGAAGAGGAATGTGATTTCCTGGAAGGTTTATTTATTGAGAGGGGGTGCCTGACTAATTTTTTAAAGGACGCTAGAACGCATATTAAGAATCTTCATAATGGGAGATATTACCCCCTATTGGGTAGAGGCCTTCAAATTCTGACTAATGAAGGTGGAAAGGTGGACGATGACCATTACAAGAGGACACTTTCTATTGAATACAACTCAGATTCCAAGTTAGTGGAAGAAGTTATTAGAGAGTGGAATAGGTTTTCTTCCCTTACAGACTTAAAGGCTTTATCAAATGAACCTATGATTATTATTTTTAAAAAAGGTAGAAATTTGAAGGAATTGTTTGTGGGGGGCAAGGTACTCCGTGATGGATATAATGTCAAAAGGAATGGTACTTTTAAATGTGGAGCTTGCCCTCAATGTGCCTACATTTCTAATACTGACCATGTACAGGTCATAAGTAGAAATAAAGTTATTTACTGTATTAGTTTTAGTAACTGCAATTCTTGTGGTCTAGTATATTTAGTGACCTGTGTCATCTGCAGTGCCTTTTATGTGGGCAAGTCAAAATGAAAATTAAAGAAATTAATTTATGAATATACTTATGATATTAGAATTAGGAATGACAAAAATGCCTTGCATAAACATTCATTGAAATGTGTTCAAGCTAAGTTTTTTTTTTTTCGTTCTGGAGTTGGTATCAGCAGAAGCCGGGGGGTCCTTGGGAGACAACGTTAGAGTACCATGAATTATTTTGGCAGTTTAGTTTGGATGCTCTCAAGCACCCTGGATTAAATGAGAGCATTTCAATTGCCCCATTACTAAAACTAAGAGCAGGAAAATTATAGAGGCCACAATTTGCAATTTGTTAGGAATCTTATTACAAAAATATTTCTTTTTAGACCTCTCTTTTTTTGTATACCTCATTACTTTATGACCCTGTCATTTGACACAATGATAGGTGTTTTCATTAACTTGTCCTTGAAGCATATATGTGTATATATATATATATATATATATATATATATATATATATATATATATATATATATATATATATACATATATATATATATATATATAAAATATTAAAAAAGTTTTTTTAGAGGTAATTATTTATTTCGCCACTAGAGGGTAGTATTGATGAATTTAACAAAATTAATACATGTATATAATTATATATATATATATATATATATATATGTTATTTTATTTTACACAATTTCTTAGTAAGGTTTTTATTGAATGCTTATATTTATTGTTATTATCTTTGTATTTTTTTCATCTGTATATTTTAGAAGGTTTTCTAGATTTGTTGATTTGAGAAGATCCTTTAATATTTGTATTTTAAGGGCTTTATTGGATCAGTGCATTCAGTGGTGGATATTTAATTGATTTCACTTTTTAAATGGCTCTATGGGGCACATAAAATGTACCTGATAAGTCTTAGTGACGAAAGCATATGTGTATTTGCCCAGCGTTTATGTGGAGTGTGGGTCCTGGTTTATTAAAGAGTGTTTCTGTAACGGATTTTGTCTGGTGACTTTCCTACAGCCCTCGCCATACTATTTTTGTTGGTTGGTTGGCTGCTTTGGGGGTTGTTTTCTCTCCACTTTAGTTTATATATGAATCTATGTCAAATGATCGAATTTTCAGGAACTCGAAATTCATACAGACGAGGCCATATGACCAAGTTTCAGAAAACTCAAACATCAAAAAAAAAAACAAAAAACAAAAAAGATCTACTTATTTATGTAGGGAGGGAAGCCCTCCTGCACCCATATATGTATACCTATCTATCTATCTATATCTATATATATATATATATATATATATATCTATGTGTGTGTGTGTGTGTATGTAAAGAGATAGGATATAGATATAGATATTTTTTTTAAGAATTTCAATGCAGAATTTCCTTTCATTAAGTTTTGTTTATATACTGCGAGCTGTCCAGTAACAAAATACTACTGTAGTCTTGGTCAATTCGCCCAGTGAGGAGTGGAGGTGCATCCTACAGTCTCTTATGATGCTAAATATACTTTTCATCCAAACGCTATTTCTTCTTTTTGTGAAAAATGATGGACTGATGGATTGATATTAAAGATCTGCATGGAACGGGGTAATCTGCCCAAGCACAATTTTATAGGTTACTTCCTGTGGTGTTATTTATACATGTTGAGATTTGATGTCATCTTTTTTTATTTGTGGGGGGTGGTATTGTTAATTTTAAGCTGAGTTACTTTTCAAAAAAGTAAAACAACATGGCTAGCACTTCAAACTTGGCTCTGACACTGCTAGTTAAGGGATTATAGGGTATTACTTCAATATTCTATTCATTGATAGGGTTAAGTGCATAGGATGACAGCTCTAATACTGTGTCTGATTATTCACTGGATCTATGTGAAGTTGTTTACTTTCAGAAATGCATTTTATGTTTCTTAAAGTTTAAGATATAATAAAATAGATGTGCCTGAATGGCTGACATTAATGCAACAGCCAATTATATGAACTATTCCTAATGCAGTAGTTGATTATATGCACTATTCCTCCACTGTTACTCCCCTTCCTTTTATTACAGTAATATGGGAATTTAAAACTGCACTTTAAATTTTGTATGGCTTGAGGTAGAAGTAGACTCTTATATAAACTGTCTTCATTCTATTTTTCTTTTAAGGTGTACATCATTCTGTTTTTATGGATAACATGAAACATGAGGCATCATCCATTTCTAAATAGTGTAAACCTTGCTGTCTCTGTTTTTTGCTGGCTTCATATAACATAATGTTTTATCCCAAGATATAGGACAGAATGTATTACTGTTATTATTATTATTTTATTATTATTATATTAAGCTTTTAGCTTTTCTGTTTCATTTTCTGATACGTAACTATCAGTTATATCCATCAGTGAATATGAATCTTTTTTTTTTTTTTTTTTTTTTCAATTCCTTTTTATTAGGGTTATATCAAAACAGTGAATATGATTCTGATTTTTATTAAACATTGAGATACAATATAATGCTCAAGTTATTTAAAATTGGGAAATTCTGGTCCCTGACCATAATTTACTTCATGTGAATGGCGTACATGTCAATGTCTTTGACATTTGTTTGTCACTTTTGCAAAAAGGTTATTATTACTGTTAATCTCTATATGAGAGCATGACTGACCCAAAACTAATATTAAAAAGGGTACATACAGGAGGAGCAATGAGCTGATAGATTTGCTATATTGCCATTTGTTGACAACCACAATTGTGCCATTGTAAATACTTTATTTCTTTTTGGAATTTGTTGAAGACCATGTTTTGATTACTTAATTACCATTGCTATATGCTAGTTTCAACAAGCAGAACTTGTATTAAGTCTCATTCTAGGAAGGTGTGCTGTTTAAAATTCATTGCCCTCTGGTGCTTTCTTTTCCTATAACTATTGAAGTTTGGTTTAAAGTGTGTCCTGCAAATAACTTTGCTTTCTATTAATGTCTTGACATTAATTACTGCAACAATGAAAGAAGACAGGAGATTAATCTTATCCAAAACTACTAACCATTCTTCAATATATGATTGACTCATGATACTGAATTTTTAAAAGTAAATTGTTAGGCTAGAACATGAAGTTCTTAGGTTGAAGAAAAAGTTTATGAATAGAGGATATTCTGAGTTATTAATAAATAAGTAGATAGGGGAAGTTATTGAAGCAAGAGAAGGAAGATATGTGCCTTGTATGGTACCTAACAATTATGGAGAAGATGTGACAAAATGCAAATGTGGGTGATAATAGTTTATAGTAAAGACAATTCATCACTTGAGAGGGATGTTTGCTATTAAAATATTTTTAAAGAAAATTGAAAGATTTTAAGTGGATTTCCATTAATCAGAGAGGTGGTTGTAGGAGAACCACAGTTTGTTTACAAAAGGAGACATATGATGAAAGAAGGTTTGACTTGTAAGACTGAAAATGGGATGGGGGATGTTTTAATCATAAGAACTATAATCAGTGCAAGTTTTTATTGACTAAAACATCTATGGTTTGTATGAAAAATATATATATATATATATATATATATATATATATCAATTTGTTTAAAATGTGAGTCATATATATATATATATATATATATATATATATATATATATATATATATATATATATATATGAGCATACTTATGCTAACAAATCAAAAGATGTAACTAATGCACTGTATAAACATATATAAACATACATTGATATATCTGAATGCATATTTTAAAGCTGCAGTTTTGAAAACAATTTAATCTGTTTATGTTAAAATATGGTCAAAGGCCAACTAGATTAGGAGGAGGATATTTGGCAAGTTAATTTAAATGATTGTGCTAAACCTGGGTTAAACAGGGTGGAGTCTTTTAAAAGTGTATTTGAGAATGACAGCCCAGCAGCATTACATGTATGTATTTGTTTATTTTTTTAAATGTCATGTGTTTTTTTTTTTTAATTTATGTGATTCTGTCATGTGTTTGGAATAGTGATATAAATAATATTGGTTTTACTTTTATTCACATTCTGAAGAAGTCCATTAGATGACAGTGCTAATTGTGATTTTTTTTGAGTTAAAGGAATTTATGGTTACGTGGTCCTATCTGGTCATTTGATTTGAAATTATTTTATTTATTTATTTGTTTATTTATTGATATGTGTTAACTAGGGAATTCCACTGGGTCAAAAAAACTTTTTCAGTGGAGGCCCGGGGAGAAAGGCTCCAGTTACAACATTCAGAAATATTTAAAACATATATTTACAGAAATGTTCTAGGGTTTTTACAACAACTTTTCAAAAGAATAATAATACTTTGTGTCTAAGATTTTATACAGTTCTACAACATATACAATTTTTCTAAGAATTAGTTTTAGAAGGATATAAAAAAATTACATTTTCTAGTTAATGTTAGTAGTAAACATAGAATGTTGTTTGTGGAAGTACAAATATGAAGAAAGACGTACACTGTTATTAAATAAGAAAATAGTTAAATTCTTGATGCATATCTACACAAAGACCAAAATGGCCTGAATGGAATTTTGTCAAATACAAAATGAGATCAAATTCATAAGAAGATTTACTTGAAACTGATAGCTGCCATATTACTTTTAGTTGTTTAACATACCTTAAGCTAGCCTATGATTTTGTGAAGAGGGCCATATAGGTTTATTAAGGAAGTGATTTTTTTAAAGTGAGTTTGAACTGTTTTAAAGAATCTAATTGTGTGATAATTGGGGTAGAGTGTTCCATAGTTTAGATATGGCGTGTGAGTAGAAGCTTTGTCCAGCCATTTTATTGGATTTGGAAACATTTAGGAGTTGTTTCTTAGTGGACCAAAGGTTTCTTGTGGTGGTGTAGAATTGTAAAACAGTGGAGATGGGCAGTTTTATTTTTTGTATATTTGTTTATGAGCTAATGTTAGTTGGGTATAATAAAGGATGTAGGGGAATTCAAGCCATTTTAGTTACTTAATGGCTTGACAGTGGTGAGTTTGGTATGATAGTCTGGTAGCAAATTTTGTTATTTTATGATGGCATAATTGTAGTCTGTTGCTTAGGGATGTATGCAGGTTAGTAAAACCGGGGGAACCATACAAGAGGGATGGGAGTAGGAGGGTATTAGCCAGTTCTGTCCTTGTGGGTATATCCATGTATAACTTTTATCTATAGAGTTTGCCTAGTTTAAAGTGTGTGCTTCTATAGCGTTTAGAATATGTTGCTGAAAGGATAATTGGTCATCGATAGTAATACCTAATAGTTTTCCTGACTTCATTACTTTAATTTCAGTCCTATTATGGGAATAAATCTTAAAATCATATGGAGGTGGCTTAGATGAAAACAGTAATAGTTTGGATATTTTTGGGGATTTAGAAGAAGTTGTTATTCATTTAGCTAAGATTCTATGTTTGTAAAGGCCTTTTGTGTTATTTTCTGGAGCTCAGACAAATTATTGGAAGAGGATATAATAGTGGAATCATCAGCATATTGCATGAGTGAACTTTGGAGAGAGACAGGGTGAAAATCATTTATGAGCACATTAAAAAGCAAAGGTCCTAGAAAAGACCCAGTAAGATGCCTGTTTTATTGACTATGTATGTTACCTCTGATATATCTACATAAAACACCATTTAAGATACTTAAATATTTCAGCATAAATAAGACCTTTTTTTCAATGATTGCCTTTGGACATTGCCTTTGCACTCTCTCTTTAATGTTTTTTCTAATTTAGAGAGTGAACTTTTAGCCAAATTGTACTAAATGACAGGTCTTACTGTTACGATATGTAAGCTAATGAGAATAACTGGATCTCTGTGTACAATACTGTTATGAATTATCCCCAACTGCTTATATGTTTTTGCTTTTATTTCAATACATGTTGTGAAGATTGGGGGAAGATGGACGAAAGCTGTCAGCCTAGTCAAATAGAATTTGATACATAATTCTATCATTTTTATATATAAATGTAAAATACAGCCTTGTTTCTTAAATGAAAGAAAACACTGTAAAAGGTGAACTTCAAGATTGTTGCAACATTGCCATCTGTTGTGAGGAAAACTAAGCCAAGCATTTCAAATGTTCTTTAAGTAAAATTATCTAAATAGTGGTGCCGAAGCGGCTGGCTGAACACATTCTTTCTATTGTCTTAATTTAAGGAATAATTGCTAAAGTGTACATGCATTTAAGGGAAATTGTACTTTACTGTGTGTATTTGTTATCCTTTCCTCTTATATGAGGCGACCTCCCTGGTGTTAGTGGTGGGATTGAGGCTCCTTGATTGCTGGGCCAGGGCACAGTCATCAGACATGTTTACAGCTACATGTTGAGCAAACTTTAGTACCTATGTTTCTGATCTGTTTTAAAATCTCTAAATGTTTGTCTCCTCACTTTGTTTCAAGATCAATATCAGATTTAGTATCACAGGCAATTAATCTACTTTCAAAATGTTGACCTAATTCTGCAAACTATGTACTAGTTTAAAGCATCAATGTCCTTTGAGTTTTTTTTTATCTCAACTCCTACCCTACAGTCATTAGTGTATTTAGATATCTATACATTTACAGCTATTGGCAAGGTTGAGAATATAGTCTTAAAGCTAACCAGTTCCAATACAGAGCCCTGAGTAACTCCCCTGTTAGTACATCTCAGTTTGATCTTATTCTCTGACTGGTAACATTCTGCTCTCTGTTGTTTAGCCAATTTTTAATCCAATTAATAATGTATGGGTTTATATCTAGACTGTAAACACTCAATATATACCTCGCAAGCTGTTAGCTTAAGAAGTCAGGAAAAGACTAAAACAATGGGGTAACAAAGGTTAAAAAATATGGACAGATTTTAAATAATGAAAGTTGATGGTATAACAGGTTTTGTATTAGCATACCTTTTCTGAGAGACATGAATTCTAAAACTCAAATGCATTTCATTATTTAGTGGCATCCATTCTCAGTGATTTTCCAGAAAACTATAAATTTTACGAGGAATAAAAAATGTGAGGCAAAAATCTGGACCTTGTGTGACTTGAGAGATGACATCAGTATAGATCACTTGCTATCATTTTCCTTGATCCAATACTGTAGCTATCTCCTCAGAACTTTATTTGGAAAAACATACAAGATCTTCCTTATGAATCCATAGGCCTGCTGAGACCCCGTATACACCACCCATCTCCAGTTGTATAAGTAAACATCTCTCAAATTATTTTCCTGATACTAATGAGATGTAGCAGTCTAGAATTAAATATATCTTTTTTGTTACCTCCCTTATACACTGGCACAACAAATGACTATTTCCAGTCCTTAGGTACTATGCCAAGTTGCAACATATTATTAAACACACATGGTAGTGCCTTAATTATACAGAGAGATCATGCGTATGAATTTACCTGGGACATTGTTCTACTCCAATCAAACAAGCTTTTTGAAAATGAACTAGCATTTTAGACACATACCTCTTTCAGATGTTAGGATATGGTACAGATATAATAGCATAGAAATTCATTGAATGCATTGGCTCTTTCAAAGTTTTCAGTAACAATCCTTTTGTTAGTATGAATAGGCCCTACCATTATCTATACATTCCTGTTTGAGTTAACATATCTATAAAAACCTTGTCTTGTTGTCTTTTACATTTATCAGGGAACTCTCTAGACAGCAGTTTGCAAGTCTGCAGTCTGCCTTTAAAGAAGATGAGGATAATGAAATCTAGGAAGCAGTTTAAGATCTTGTAGCTTCAGAAATTTTCTTAGAAACCTGATACACCATACACTGTATATACAGCCATTTTAACAGATCTTGTTAAAATAAAACTGGCCTGAATTCTTAATAGTTAGTGCTTGTAACTCTTATGGGAATCAAAGTCTGTCCAGAGGAGTGTAGCCATGAAGATAACCTCAGAAGGGGCTGGACTTAATTCATAGGAGCTTTAATGTCCTGTGGTGGAAGCTATATATCTCAAAGCAGAAGCAAAAGGAGGCTTATAGCAAGGCTTCTGTCCAACAACACTTTTAACTTGCCAGCATATCAAATTTAAATCACATTTTGTCTTAAATAATTAAAAATACAAGTGGCATGGATCTTATTGCTCCCATGGAATGGATCCTGACAACATATTACTTTCTCACAGACTTGGTGACACAATGGAAGTCACTAGTGTAGGATGTGGATCATGACTCCCATCCCAATTTCAAGCAGTCAGACATTTGTAAACCACACATCAATCCAGTCACCACTGTCTGCAATAGGGATAGGTCTAGACGTTGACAGCAATTTAGACAAACATCATACCCTATACCAGATCACACAATGGAATAGATGGAGTAGGCTTAACAATTGTATCTTATAGTGAAGAAAAAAGTTCTGTCTTATATGAACTCATAATCTTATGCCATTCCATCATGCTGTACATTTAACCTGTAAGAACAAAGGTGGGGTTTACATTAGTTTGTGCAGTGGTTGTGATGCATTTTATGTAGCAATGACCACACGCACCCTTATGGAACATATCAAATAACATATTTACAGTATTAAGACTAGAGACGTAAAAAATGCATTGTTTAAGCATAGTTTAGAGTGTAACAAATATAAGACATTTTTATTTTCCATATTAGTAGTAGGAACTCAAAATTTAAGGGGTGGAGATTTGAAAATTATCTTGAAGAAAGGGAAACGTTTTGGCAGATAAAATTGGAAGCAGACAAAAAAATCAGGTTTGAATGAATCAAGTAACAAAGTGCTTTTTAAAATACAGAAAATGAAAAGTACAAAAGGTACTTTAATGGTTCATTATGCTGGAGTATTGTAAATGTGCAATGTGTTTTTAAGAATATTTTTAGACATAATTGTTTTATTGGGTAATTAATGAGAGTATAAATGGTTGTTACTACATTGTATTTTGTGTTTTGTTTTCTGAGGAAGTCAATCCAGACAAAAGCATTGAAATAAATATTTTTTGTATGCTAAAGTGGTGGCTTTTACTCTTTGAAGCCTTTATTGACCATCAGGAACCTTTACTTTTGACTGGTTTCATTGGTTCCATGTATTTTAGCAGTTTGGTATTTTTTAATTACATGATTCCGATGGCCGAGGCAGTGGATCCTTTAATGGATATGACAGTGCATCCTACACCTTCAGTGAGTGATACTGGGCTATTACATATTTTATTGACCTCTATGACTGATATACAAAAGACTTTGAAATTGCTGATGTCTAAACAAAGTGATTAAAGTGAAGTACCACAAAGTTATGATAAAGAAAGGGCAACTGTGATAGATATGAGCACTCTTATACAGCCATTTCATATACAGGCAGTGGATACTGTTACAGGTGAAAACAACAATTGGCATGTTCAATACAATGATACACGCTCAGTCCTTAACAACAAGCATGATCCATTTGTAAGAGCGGATTATCAAACTACTAAAGCTAAGACTGAGGAATATTGTAATAAATGTGAAAAACTTTGTAAACTTTTAAAAAATTACAGATCTCTTGATTTAGAGAACAAGCATTTTGACAGCTGTATAAAACTGGCAATAGTACCACAAGGCCTATGATTTTTTAAATGTCCCACTGGAATAACTGCAGCAGATACATTTTTCGGTGAATTAACTAGCTTCTGTAATGGTGCTGGGTGACAACTACTAAGGCTGTTAATGGACAATAATGGCAAAACAATGACTATGTTGAAAGAAGAAATACTTAAGATAGATGAGGAAGTGACAGCCTTATCTACATATTTTAATTCTGAAGATAGGTATGAACAAGTCCTGAAAGAAGCAGAAAAACATGAGACGGATGTTATCATGCGTAAACACAATACATTACTAAGAAATGTTACTGCTTATGAAAATAACTCAGCATTTGATTCCTTTGACTCTACATTTAATAACAAAGGTAAGAAATTGCAAGGGAAACAGAGTAGCAATTTGCAGACTAACTTAAAAAAGACATGAGCTAATGTTCCAAGGGACAGGTCGACTAACCAATAACATCACTCAACTATATTGAAGAAAATTTTCAGAACGGAAGTTATAAATAACCCTCCATTGAGGAAGGAAGGTGATTTTGTAGTGGTGGATGGAGACTCTGGAACAGCTGGTGAGTCAACAAACAATGCTTTGAGTTTCATTACAAATAGAAGCAGAGCCATATCTAAAGTTTTTTATCAAAAAAAGACAATGAGAACGAGACCCATGAGAACAACAAGCAGACAACTTCAGACTCGTCAATGGACCAGTTATAAGGTACAACACTGAAGATTTTAACATAATTAATTTGTCTGATATTGTTTTAACTAATCAACATCACCAAGTTTTAAGTTATGGATTGAACTTTGTACCAATGAGGAGAACTGAGTTTACTAAGACTGTTTTAAACTTTTATGCAATACATCCATAAATTAAATTTAGAGTACTTGTTGAAATATGTGAAGAAAGATGCTGTTAAATATGATAAGCTGTCCAGTTTCACACCTTTGTTACATCATGCCATTAATATATTTGAAGATGTTTGTTTGAAAGACCTAAAGGGTGAATTAAACAAAAATAACAAAAAATGGTATGGCAATTTAAGAAGTGAGGAGAGAAAAGCTTTAAATTAATTAAAATGTAATAAAAATCTTCAGTTTATGAAAAGTGATAAAGGTGGGGATACAGTAATCATGACTATAGATCAATATAAAAATAGTATGCTTAATTTGTTAAAAATACTGAGGAGTATGAAAAAGTAACGGAGAGAGATATTTTTGATAGTTATAAATGTATATATATATGCATTTTTATATGATGCATTAATGAATGAAGGAATGGACTTTAATATGTATAATTTTTGTTTAATGGAGAAACCTAGAGTGGGACTATTATTCGGTATAGAAACCTAGAGTGGGGGTATTATTCGGTATTCCCAAAGTCCATAAAAATAAGTTGAACCCACCCTTTAGACTGGTTGTTTCCTCACCAAATTCTATAACAGAGGGTATGGCCTTAGTAGTTGATTCCGTTTTAAATCCTATTGTGCAAAGTTTGCCAACATACTTGAAAGAGTCTTGGGACTTTTTGGACAAATTCAGGAGTTTCTCCTTGTTTTTGAGTTTGATAGCAGCAAATATATTTTACATTAGCTATAGCTTCATTATTTACATATATTCATCACGAGGAGGTGGTAAAAGCAGTGAGACAGTTTTTGTTTAAAATGCTACCTTGGGTCAACAGAAGGTTAATTTTTTGTGCAATATGATTGGCACATTGTTAATTACTAATTTCTTTTTATTCAATGGAGAATTTTACAGACAAAAAAGGGGGTTGCAATTGGGTCTCCGGCAGCCCCTTCTTATGCTAATCTTGTAATGGCATGGTGGGAGACCACTATTCTTACAGAACTTGAACAGAAGTTTGTAATACATTATTACGTCAGATTTGTCGATGATTTATTTTTTATTTTGGAAGGAACAGAAGCATATGCAGAATTATTTATCACTATTATGAATGAAAAGTCCTGTTTTATAAAGCTTGTCAAAGGTGATTTAGGCTATAGAGTGAATTTTTTGGATGTCTGTTTAACCTGGGATTGTGAGTTAAAACAAGATGAATGTGAGATACATAGAAAGGAAACATATGCACATGGGTATTTACACTATAAGAGTAACCGTCCACTTTTGAAGAAAAATAAACCTAAAGGGCAGTACATACATGTTAGTCAAATGACTACAAATATAGCAAATGTTATAAAAAAATTTAATTTCATAACTAGTCTGTATTTGAAGAGCGGTTATGATAAAGAGTATCTTGATTTTTTAAGTAATGATATTTTAAAGAAAAGATAAACCCATTACCTCCCCCATTTTAAGAATTCCTTTTAAATATAACACAGATGTCAGTACTAGAATTAATAATGATAAAAGTGGTGTTTGTACCTTAGATATGACTACTGCTACAATCAGAAATATAGTGCAGATAAATTGGAAAATTTTGGAAGGAAATGATTTGGTTAAGGTAACTGGGGGCAAACCTAATTTTGTTTATCAAAATAATCATAATATTAACATATTGTTACAAAATGATGACTCTAGACATCCATTGGAAGTTATGCATACTAATAAAAATTCAGGAATGTACAAGTGTGGATACCGTAATTTTTGTAGATACGTTTTTGAAGGTTCGTATCTTATGTTAAATCATGTCAGACTTTTAAAGTTCCTGGACCTTTAACTTGTAAGAACAAAGGAGTGGTTTACATTAGTTTGTGTAGTGGCTGTGATGCATTTAATGTAGGGATGACCACACGCACCCTTATGGAATGTATCAGAGAACATATTTGCAGTATTAAGACTACAGATTTAAAAAATGCATTGTTTAAGCATAGTTTGGAGTGTAACAAATATAATATTTTTTTATTTTGCATATTAAAAGTAGGAACTCCAGATTTAAGGAGTGGAGATTTTAAAAATTATCTCGAAAAAAGGGAACTGTGGCAGATAAAATTGGAAGCAGACAAAAAACAGGGTTGAATGAATCAATTAACATAAAGTGCATTTTAAAATACTGAAAATTAAAAGTATGAAAGGTACTTTAATAGTTCATTATGCTGCAATATTGTATGTGTAATGTGTTTTTAAGAATATTTTTAGACATAATTGTTTTATTGGGTAATTAATGAGAGTATACATTATTTATTTATTTATTTATTTTACATTTGTTAACCGGGCTAGTCCAACAGGATATATTTCCATTTTCAGCAGAGGCCCGGGGAGAAAAGCTCCAACAAAAATATAACAAAAAAAAATTATGCACATATAAAAAGAAAATTATGTCAGAAATAATCAGAGAGCATTACAAAAATGTACCTATATTTATATGCCACACACCAAAAAAATCATACATAAACAAAAAAGAAATTAATTTAAAATAATAAGAGCAAGAGCCTAAAAGAGAAAATTTTTATTAAAAATAAAAAACACTAAAAAAGATAAAGAAACAAGAAACTCTAAAAACATGTGAGGAGGTAGTTTACAAGTTTTTCATCTCCATGGAATAATAGTTGTGAACAATAATTTAAGATAATTACTACTTCCTAAAGGGGTAAGCAGGTAGAGATAAGGCAGGAGGCAATATAGAGATAAGGGAAGAGAAGCAATAGAAGAAAGCAGATTTAGAGGAAGAACAGCAAGGGTTTATAAAGTGTGTGTTTTAGGATGTTTTTCTTTGTTTAAACAGAAACAAGGGAAATAGAAATAAGGTTAGATCAAGATGGCACCATGTTCCTACATTACACCAGAAATTAGAATGCTAGCAAACAACTTAGTACAAGAGATAAGGGAATGGATGTTTGTATAGGGGTTATATGAGGAAAGTATTGGAATTGATGTTTGTATAGGGAATAAATGGTTGTTACTACATTGTATTTTGTGTTTTGTTTTCTGAGGAAGTCAATCCAGACAAAAGCTTTGAAATAAATATTTTTTGTATGCTAAAGTGCTGGTTTTTACTCTTTGAAGCCTTTATTGACCATCAGGAACCTTTACTTTTGACTGGTGTCATTGCTGTGTTATTGGTTGCATGTATTTTAGCAGTTTTGTATATTTTAATTACATGGTTCCGATTGCTGAGGCGGTGGATCTTTTATTAGATATGACAGTGCATCCTACACCTTCAGTGAGTGATACTGGGCTATTACATATTTTATTGGCCTCTATGACTGATATACAAAAGACTTTGAAGTTGCTGATGTCTAAACTGTTGACGTCTAAACAAAGTGAGGAAAGTGAGGTACCACAAAGCTATGATGAAGAAAAGGCAACTGTGATAGATATGAGCTCTCGTATACAGCCAGTTTGTATACAGCTAGTGTATACTGCTGTTACAGGTGAAAACAACAATAGACATGTTCAATACAATGATATACACTCAGTCCTTGACAACAAGTACGATCCATTTGTAAGAGCAGATTATAAAATTACTAAAGCTAAGACTGAGGAATATCTTAATAAATGTGACAAACTTTGTAAACTTTAAAAAAAAATAAGAGATCTCTTGATTTAGAGAACAAGTATTTTGAGAGATGTATAGAATTGGCAATAGCACCACAGGGGCTAAGATTTTTTTAATGTCCCAATGGAATAACTGCAGCAGATCCATTTTTCAGTGAATTAACTAGCTTCTTTAATGGTGCTGGATTACAACTATTAAGGTTGTTAATGGACAACAATGGCAAAAAAATGACTATGTTGAAAAAAGAAATGCTTAAGATAGATGAGAAAGTGACAGCTTTATCTATAGATTTTAATTGTGAAGATACATATGAACAAGTCCTGAAAGAAGTAGAAAAACATGAGACAGATGTTAGCATACGTAAACACAATAAATTACTAAAAGATGTTACTGCTTATGAAAATAACAGCATTTGATTCCTTTGACCCTACATTTAACAACAAAGGTAAGAAATTGCAAGGGAATCAGAATAGCAATTTGTAGATTACCTTAAAAAAGACATGGGCTAATATTCAAAGGGACAGATCGACTAACCAATAAAATCTCTCAACTATAGTGACAAAATTTTTCAGAACAGAAGTTACAAATAACCCTCCATTGAGGGGGGGAGGTGATTTCGTAGTGGTAGATGGAGACTCCGGAACAGCTGGTGAGTCAACAAGCAATGCCTTGAGTTTCGTTACAAATGGAAGTGGAGCCATACCTAAAGTTTATTTATCAAAAAAAGACAACAAGACAATGAGAACGAGACCCATGAGAACAAGGAGGCATACAACTTCAGACTCATCAACGGACGAGTTATAAGGTACAACACTGAAGATTTTAACATAATTAATTTGTCTGATGTTGTTTTAACTAATCAGCATCACCAAGTTTTAAGTTATGGATTGAACTTTGTACCGATGAGGAGAGCTGAGTTTACTAAGACTGTTTTAGACTTTAAGCAATACATCCATAAATTAGATTTAGAGTACTTGTTGAAATATGTGAAAAAAGATGCTGTTAAACATGTTAAGCCATCCAGTTTCACACCTTTTTTACATCATACCATAGGTGTATTTGAAGATGTTTCTTTGAAAGAACTAAAGGGTGAATTAAACAAAAATAACAAAAAATTGTATGGCAATTTAAGAAGTGAGGAGAGAAAAGCTTCAAATGAATTAAAATGTAATAAAAATTTTCGGTTTATGAAAAGTGATAAAGGTGGGAATATAATAATCATGACTACGATCAAAATAAAAATAGTATGCTTACTTTGTTACAAAATACTGAGGAGTATGAAGAATAACTGAAAAAAGAATTTTATCAGTTTGGTACAAAGAAAGAAGAGGAATTTCCACAGCATTCTGTAAAAATTACCAGTCTGTATGACTATGATTTTTGGACATCCATGAAAATAGGCCAAATAATTTGTTGGTCTAACCTTACAGAGTACACAAAATAAATTAACTGAATTCAGAAGAACATGCCATTCGTATTTAATATGGCGGTGTTAAATGTAAGATCCAGGCATTTTCTATGTTTTGCACATTTTCACTTGCACTACTTTCATGCCCCATATACTCGTGAAACCTCTTTCACTTCTGAGCCAGTATTTTATTTTTCCTGAGCTCCAGTCCTGCATTTGAGTTTAATTACTATCATTATTTTGATGCTGTTTGGGAGGGGGCAGCCCTAGGGGGTAGCCCTAGGCTAATCAAACTGAGGACCTATTGCTTATTTCTGGAGTAATTAACATGTGTTTTTCTATTATTGCTCCGCTCTCTCTCTGTTGTGCTTTAGACCTCACTCACCCCACACTCTGTCATCATTTCTTCCTTCTCTTTCTCTCTCTGTATTGTGCATTATAGCTCAGTCACTTCAAACTCTTTTGTCATGCTTTTCTTCCCTCTTTCTCTCTCTATTATGCTTTACACCTTACTCTCACCACACTCTTTCATTCCTTCCTTCTCTTGCTCTCTCTCTCTCTCTATTGTGCTATACACCTCACAATCTGGTGTCATTCAAAGGGGATCCAGTATCTGTCTGCCTGGGATGACATGATCGACAGACCATGATGCCTTGCAAGAGATGGTCTGCACCTGTCGCCCCTGGGATTCAGGTTACTGGCTAAGGCTTTTGCCACCCCTATAGTGCCTTTTTTAGGCAATGTTCAAAGGACAAAACCACCACCATAACAGGTACAAGCATGCAAAATCTGAAGGTAATGCTACTCAATGCTAGAAATCTAAACCTGAAAATGCACTCTCTTGAGGCACTCCTAAAAATGGAGAACATCAACCACACTTTTCAGCCACCAAATGAGGACAGAAACACTGAAGATGGAGGAGTATCCCTAATCAATAAGGATATTCATAACACCAGGCTAGTTGCCCAACATAATTCGTCTGAAATTCTTCAGGTGCATCTAACTCTAGGTGAGACTGCAATCCAAATTGTAGCTTGCTACAGATCCCCCACCATGCCCCAAGATTCTCACTACACCTTTCTAAACATACTGGAAAATATTAAGATACAACCAAACACCTTAATACTGAGTGATTTCAACTACCCTGCCATTAACTGGGAAATCTACTCGTGCACCAAAACCTTTGCCCAACAGTTCTTGGAATTCTTAAATTCCAATGCCCTGGATCAACTAATCCTTAGTCCCACCAGGGGCTCCAATATCCTAGACCTGGTCATTACCAACATGGGTAATCGATGCTCCATACCGATGGTCACCTCATTGTTGGTCAGGTCTGACCATAAGCTAATCACCCTTGACATCCACATCCCACCCCCACCCTCCAGTACTGAAACCTCCATAAAAAAACTTCTCCAATGCCAACTTCATGCTACTCAAGTCAGAATTGACAAACTTCAGGACACCCATGCAGACAGGAACTGAAAGTACGACTGCTGAATCCTACACTAAGGCACTGTACGAGCAGATCCACTTGTGCATGAATTGTGCCATACCCAATAGAACCAAGATGCTCTCCTCCAAAAAAAGGAAGCCAATCTGGTGGTCCCTTGCCATAAACAAACTTTACAACAAAAGGAAGAAACTGTTGCAGAAAAGAAGAAAATCCCAGGATGCAAAAAACTCCATTACCAGCCTCAGTAAGAAGCTGAGATTCCTCATAAAATCCTCCAAAGCTAGTTACAAAAATAAAACTGCCAAAGATAACCACAAGGCATTCTACAGATATGTCAAGAATCTAAATGGCAATGCTCAGATCTGCTCTGAGCTATAACAGAATGGCATTAAATATACTGATCCCAAGGATATTACCAATATCCTGGCAGATCGATTCAGTGCAAACTTCACCCTTCTCTCACCCCCTAAATGGCCCATCTCAATACCAAAAGATTGCCAAGTTCTGGTAATAACAGCCACATAGGTAAAAAATGCACTCTCCAAAGCTACGAATACAGCATCCATGGGACCAGATGACATCCCAGGCTGTGTACTACATGAACTACAAAATGAACTGGCTCCTCACCTAAGTGTCATGTTTAATCATAGCCTCACCTCAGGCTTCATGCCCACTGAGTGGCGCACAGCTACAGTTATCCCACTCCACAAGTGGGGATCCACCTTGGATCCCGGGAACTACCACCCCATCAGTCTGATGAGCCTGATCTGCAAGGCCGTGGAATGTATTATCATGGAATTTATAAACAAAGACATTGGCAACTTACACTGAACCCCACACAGTTTGGGTTTGTGAAGGGCCAATCTTGTCTCCTGAACCTGACTGACTTCTTCAAATCAGTCTCCAGAGCCCTGGACAAGGGTAAGGTGGTCCACACAGCCTATCTGGACCTCACTAAGGCCTTTGACACCATCCCCCTCTCTGGAATCATAGATAAGCTTACTAAGCTGGGCATTAATCCCTACATCACTCGATGGGTTGTCAACTGGCTTACTGACAGAACCCACACTGTAAAAGTAGCCGACTCCAAATCCAGCTCCAGACAAGTGACAAGTAGATTACCTCAGGGTTCAGTCCTGGGACCGCTCTTGTTTGGCATCTACTTCTCTGGAGTACAGGCCAACACTAAGGGACTCTGGCTAACAAAGTTCACACATGACTGCAAACTGGGAGCCATTATTGAATCCCCAGATGATGTGGATATTCTACAAAAGGGCCTTACAGAAACCAATACTTGGTGCCAGAGCCATGGGCTCAGGATCACTGCCAAGAAATGCATAGTTATCCCCTTTGGGAAAAAACATGTGTCCATGAATTACCACATAGGTGGCAGTACACTAAACACTGAAAGTGTGATAAGAGAATTAGGGACACAGGTGGACAGTGGTCTTACCTTCAATAACCACATCGCCACAACAATAAGGAAATCCTTCTATGTGGCACACCTCATCACTAAGGGCTTTTCATCCAGAAAAAAGGAGGTCATTGTCCCACTGTACTCATCCCTCATTAGACCCATTATAGAATACAATGCCTCATTTGGTATGTACCTCTCAAGACATCTGCAACAACTGGAAAGGCCACAGAAACGCATCACAAAAAGAATCACAGGCCTAAAGGAGATGCCATACGCTGACCATCTAAAAAAACTCCACCTATACTCTATCGCATATCGTCTACTCAGAGGCAATCTCTGCTTAACATACAAGGCCATGTCAAACCCATAGCTGTTGGACATGCTACACTTAAAGAAATCCCAATCCCTTAGAGACACATGCTCCAGGGATCTAAACCTTGTCATCGCAATGAGCAAAACATGATGGAGGGATAGGTTCCTGACCCAGAGACTCCTCAGACTCTGGAACAAACTGCCCATACATGTCAAGCACAGCGCCTCTTTGGCCCTCTCCAAAAGGAACCTTGATGATTGGATGGGAGATAGGAAATTCACCTCGGGAATCACGTCAGTTGCCCTGCTAGACAGGGGTCAAGGGAAGTAAATACTGTAGGAAGAAATAGTCAGGGAATTGTTATGGCTAGGCTTGTATAAGCCCTAGGGCTGATAGCCTAGTGCCAACCTATGAACCTATGAACTCACACCACACTCTCTCATCATTCCTTCCCTCCCTCTCTATCTCTCTCTCCTTTGTGCTTTATACCTCATTCACCCAACAGTCTCTCATCATTCCTTCCATCCCTCCCTCTCTCTTTCTCTCTATTGTGTTGTATACCTCACACAATCTCCCATCATGCTTTCCTTTCCTATCTATCTCCAGCACGGTGCAAGGGAGTTACAGGGTAAGTGTTTTCCTTCAGTCCTCTGATTGTCTTATGTTATATTTACTCTGTGTGTCACTTGTGTTTCTCTAATGGTGCTTTACAACACTGCTGCTTGCACAGGCTGCTGCTACTAACTTCTACATGTAATATGTGCCTTTTGCTAACTAAAACTTAAAGCCATCGTGTATACTAGAAATGATGGTGTAAGTACTTTTGTAATGGTGCTCAATATTTCTGTCATCTGAGTTCCACTGTGTTTCATATAAGAAGAACTGCATGCTTATTATATTAGTATAATTGTTTGCAACTGGTGTTACCAAAGCTACAATGTAAACAGCAGAAATTTTATGGAACTATTATGCCCTTTCATTGCCAAAAAAGTGCTTGTTGAAATGTAGAAATGTTTGACATGGTTTAAACTGTGTGCTTGTTAAAAAGGAGGCTTCATTTAAGGTTACTGTGAGGTTTAGAACTGTTTTAGCAAATGTATTTCCTACCTTGTCCTTGTTTTTCAGTACTCCTATACTGTTCCATTAATAAACAGCTACTTGTTAAAAGATAAATATCTTTAATGTGCAAGGGTGCTATCAAAAAGGCACTGTTTGCTGCCTTCTGAGAATGTAGTTTTAAGGTGGTTGAGCTGTTAAAGTGGTTGATTTTCCAATAAGTCAAGCGGCCTCATCACAATAACTGTAATTCCATAAATGAATGTATATGTTTATTAAGAAACCATTTACATTTTCAGTGCATTTGCTATTGATCATTTTCTATTACATATAATTCATCCCATAGTAATTCACTGGATTTCTACTGAACCATCAATGGAAACATCCCTAAAGCATACACAAAGTAGGCCCATCCAAAAGAAAGCCTGAGTTAATTCCATCCACTTACCATTTATGTTTGACTAACTTTCTAGTACCTCTGCCCTTGTGCTTTAAGTAAGTGGTGAGAAGCCAGTCCTTTCTGCTGCATTTTAGCCTTTCATTCTGTTAACCCTCCTCTACAGACATGCCGCTCCTCAGTTATTACTCTCTCCTTCCTAAAAGACACTGAGATTTACTTCTTACTGTTTTTACTCCTCAGTTATTTATTTCTCATATTTCTCTCATTTTTTATAGATTAGCTGCAGCTCCCACTATATGTCTTCTCTTGTCTCTTCAGTGGCACTGCATGCCTTCAAAGAAGTCACCCTTGGCCTCCCTTCCCTAAGATATTTCTATTTGCCTCAGACACTTCTTAGAACACTTTCATATATGAGATAGTATTTGTGGCCAGTCTCCATCAACTCATTGCACTCATATTCTCCTCTTAAAGATAGAAAGAAATGTCTTTATTTTTATTTTTCTGTAGAAATGTTTGTATAAGCAAATACATTTTTAAGTTATGTAACAGTGTACTTTGCAGTTGCAACATCTTTCTGAGGTCTATATTTTATGTAAATTATTTATAAATATTTTGGCAGCCAAAAACAAAGAACTTTGTCCACAATTACTGTTCCATTGTCTTAAACCACAGCAGCTGCACTGTTACCCTCTTGCTCTGGGGTCCATTGATTGCTTTTAGCAGTCCACTGTGTCTCTTCCTTATGTTTATTTCTCCTTTGCTCCAGACTCCTGTGAAATCACTTTCAGTACTGATACAGTATTTGTTTTTTTCCTGAGCTGCAGTTCTGTATTTGAGCTTATGTTTTCATATTTTGGTGCTGTTTGCGGAGGGTAGCCTATGGACTTAGAAATTCAAAGTCTATAGGAACCTCCTTACCATGAGACAATTGATTAAACAGTCAAGTGTTTTTTTTTTTTATATTGTATATCACTATTAAGTCAGAATATTGGACTAACAGTGAGGTAACTAATTTAAATTGCAAACTAAAGATACAAATAAAATCGTGAACATATTTGGTATTAACTGAATGGAAACACTTTCTTGAACCTCCAAAGACAATTTACTGATTGTTTTTGTGATTTAATATTCCTGCTTGGACTAACCCATTCCGGTTCACTCCACTCCCCTTACCCTACTCCCAAATCCCACCAACATCCACATAGCTAAACTTATACATACAAAGTCACACCCATCTATGGCAATTAAATCAAACATCTAAGCAGCATATAGCTAAACATCCTCCTCAACTATAAATTATATCAATTAACCTTTTCCCACACCCTCACATACCCACAAGTTCATTCAACCATAGCATTTTTACATCTACCAGTCCTGATAACTTTATCTTTCCTAGCTCACCTGACCTCTCTTCCCAGTCACCTGCATACAAACCATATTCTCCCTCCACAGACAGCCACTTTTTAAGTACTTAGTCTATCAACACAAATGACAGGAGACAGCCCTCTATAGATCCATCACTCTATCCCAAGTCCTTCATTCATTATTTCAAACTTAAGCTCCAAACTCTACAAACTTTAAAACAAAACCATACTTCCAAAAAAAGTCTATAACCTGTATCCCCTCAACATATACACCATACCCTATCAAATTAACATTAGAAGGTGACATACACCCCAGTCCAGGACCATCCACTACCTACTTCACCACTAACCCAAAACTAAATTTACCTTTCTCAGCTCCCAAAATATTCTCATTGCAAATTTTCCACATGGACATCCTTTGCATTTGCAATAAAATAACTAAGCTACATGCATGGATAGCCCAACACTCTCCTGACCTACAAATCATTAGGGAAACTTAGTTAAAACTCTATATTAAAGATATGGAAATACTACTGCTACTACTACATTGTTACAATATACTAAAGGTAAATAGGCAAAACAAAATAGCAGGAAGAGAGGTCATCTTATATAAAAATAATATGCATCTTACCCCTTCCCCTCTCCCCATCCCGACCTTTAATAATGTGAAAAGCCTCAGTGCACTACTGAAGATAAACTCTCATAAAACCCTCTCCATAAACTGAATTTACATGCCTCCTGGAAATAACATCAACACCACCAAATAGTTTATTTCATGGGTCCCTTTAATATCCCGGGTCTATATTAGATCATCGAAAGTTTAATACTTAGAATCTCTAAAGATCAACCTTTAGTGATCAAACTATTAAAACTTTGAATGTTTATAAAAATATATTCAAAACAAAAAAAAGAAAAACTAAAGGGAGTAGGCAGAGGGGCAAGTCCTCCTGCACCCCCACACCCCTGCTACTTAGATATACCAACTCTGAGACCGCACAACATTGAAGTAAATGGAAATTTCCACTTACGGAGATTTCCATTTAACTGTTCGATATTCTGCACTTTAGCTGTTTTCGTGCAGACAATATCAGCTTCAGTATTGTCAGTCTTCGAGAAAATGATATAGACCCAATATCTCACACAAAAATATAATTTTAGGAGATTCATTATTGACTGGCTGGCTGTCAGTTGTCATTATCCTCTAAATGCCATCAATCTCTATAGCCTTAACCAACTAATTACCTCTCCCATTTGCTAAATAAACAAAACCAAAGAAAGGTTCAGTATGTGATCAGATTCTCAACCCCTCCCCTAACAACATATTATCATTTATCTCTCTCTCTCTCTATTATCTAAGTGACCACCGTCTTGCTTTTGTCATCACAGTGCAAAACTATACAGCTCACTTATCCGCAACAACACTTGTGACTCTGCCACCTTTCCATTGCAACCAGTTCCCACCTCAACCATTAGAAAATGTCTGTTAAAACTGAACCCACAACCCTAGCACTTGACAATCTCCCCAGTGAACATCTATAACTGGCTGCCAAAGCTATACTCTATCCCATTTTTATGGTCATAAACCACTCTTTCCCAGAAGTGTATACCCCAACACTATGGAAAAAAGTTTATCCTAAAAATACTTAAAGGAAGAATTAACACTGAACTTAGTTATTAATGCCCTGTTGCTAACCCCCCCTTATTTAACATTCTTGAAAAATGCATTTAGGCCCAGGTCTTCCAAAACCTTGCACCATTCCAACATGGATTCCAGCCCTATGATAGTACTGTTACAACCCTCTTATATTCCATTCACTGTAAATACCACTATGAATGAAGACTAGTGTCTGCCCTCTTTCTAGATCTCTGCAAAGACTTTGACATAGTCTCACACCCCATCCTCCTACAGAAAGCCTCAGCTGTAGATTTTATCAAACCTCTATTGCATGGTTTAACAGCTATCTTGCTAAATGATCATAGACCATAAAATGGCAAAAGACATCTAACATTTCCTCTCAGTCTCCACAGGTGTCCCCTAAGTGTCTATTTTTGATCCTATCCTTTACAACATTTTCATTAATAACCTGTCACATGCCTACAAATCAGCCTAAATAATTAATTACACTGATGAGGGTTGGGAGGGTGGCCTAATGGTTAAGGTGTTTGCCTTACAAACACAAGATGCAGGGTTTGAGTCTCACAAGGGATAATTGTCTAGGCTTAAAATGGCTTGTAAGGGCAGTTAGCTTAGTACTAAAATCTATGAATCTATGAATCTATAGAATGACTCTACCAAAATATGTAGCACCCAAACCCTTTACAACCTGCAACATATCACTCAAGAATCTTTCTCTCCCATTGAAGCCTGGTTAACTGACTCACAACTTTTTCTTAAACCCCCTAAAACAAACATATTCTCTTTACTCTAAGACATTTCTCAGCCCACAAACCCTCTGTTTATATTCTCACAGCAAATAACATTAAAATTGAAATGATCCCACATACCAAGCTGCTTGGCATCCACACTGAAAATAATATAAAATTTGACTACCACATCCCATATACAGTAAAGAAAACTCTCCAGAAATTATGTTCCCTACACAGTCATAAATTTCCTCATTGTGCAAACTAGAAAACACTTAGCCTCTACCATGCTATTGCCATAACTTCTCTACTCGGCCCTGTTATCACCAACTTTCAAGTCTCTCAGATCTCAGAACTCAAACTATGCTATCACAAAGTAGCAAAGTTTGCAGGAAATCATCCACAAAAATCCCGTCACTGTCTAGCGATTAAAGAACTAAACTTTATCCCGCTACCCCACTTACTATCTTACTCACAACTTGCAACTACTCATCACCTCAACTATAAATCTACAAACTGTCCAGCCCTGTCAACTCTAATTCAGCCATAAAAAAAACAGGTAGACCCCTTTACTTGACCCAAATGCTGGTCCTCCGTATTATTAAATACAGCAATAGAGCTGATGACAGTCTGATCTCAAACTGAATCACCAAAGTGTGGAATACTAGTTTTATCTCTCTCCAAAAATAGAACATCTCAAACATTTTAAACAGAAGCTAAAGTCACACCTGCAGAATCTCTAGCTCTGCCCCTCTACTAACCTTGGATAAGTACCCCTAGACATAATCATAATTCTACAATTCTTTCTGCCCTTCAACTACTTCCATCTCATCTTTCTCACAACCCTTCTTCTCTACACCCTTACCCACTCATCATAAGTGACTACTTCCCCCACACTTCCCAGCTCAGAACATCTTCCTTACATTCATACAGTATTTTCTTTTCCTTTCCATCTTCTCCTCTTTCACGCTGTCAATTACGTCTAGCCCTTCTCCTTAAATCAGTCATTAGTTTACTACATCATCTGCTAACTTAATTAAAAAATGTATAAAATGATGCTGCTTTTCTGCAACTTTATGTCTGTTTTATGACTTTATCATGAAACTCTTTACTGAAGTATAAATGCTACTGGGCCGCTGAAATGTATGTCTGTATATGGAATTATACTCATCATCTTCCGTTGCTCAAAACAATGATCTGTAATCATGCTTTATTTTACTATCTGCAATGACCCCATTACTATGCAGACTTTTCAAAATACCATTGCATGACTTTTTCTATACAATGTATAAACATTTTACAAAATACCTTTATTCGCTAGATTATGTATATAGTTATAAGATGCTGTTTTTTTTGACACTAAGTATAATCTTTAATATGTTATCTTTTGGAGATTTTCTCCCCAGGCCTCCACTAAAAAGGGGCTCTATCCTATCGAACTTTCCCAGTCAACAAATTAAATAAATAACTAACTAAATAAATAAATGTTATAATGTTAGCTGTGACTGACAATGGATTATCTTAGATGGAAATATAAATCTGGTCCTGACACTAAAAAAATTAGATTACCTTTATATCATTCATATGCGTTTTCATGTATCTTTGCCATCAGAAAAGTCCTGTCTAGCAGTAGGACGTTATACCTACATTAATGACAGCATTAGTGTGTTACCTTACTGTTTTAGCACTTTCATTCACTGCATAAAAACATTTTTGTAATCAAGTCCCATTTTAATGTAGTGGGCAATAACATTAAAAACAACAAATTATCTTAACTTACATCTGGTACAAGTATCCATCCTTATTCGGTGTATTAACAGTTGAACTATATATCCATGTCATATATCAGCCTTTCTCAGTCACTTTAGAAACTCGTACATTTAGAATGTCACTGTTACAGGTTTTACTTAGTTATCTGTGGATGCTGCCCTGATATGTTGGTGCTCAGTAAAAGAATGAACAACATTTTTTAAAGACAGTAGAAATTTCAGTTAGCATGTATTAGCAATTGCAGAAAGAGTAGCTAGTTGCCTCCATTTGACAGCAACATAGGACCAGTAAAAAGAGTTACTCTATAAACCAGAATCATAATAAATTGTCATAGTGCTTCGGTCAGTCCATGTACAGATATAGCCATTACTTTGTCATATAAATGGATTAAGAAGTAAGATAACTTTTATGGGTCCATTATGACCTTCAGGATAAAACTCAGTGCCCCTAAAAATACTTAAAAAAAAATGAAAGTGCAAGTGGCAATGTGCAATAAGATACCCCAAATCCTAAACACATTAAAGACCAAGGTCAGTAAAATATGCAGTTACAGTCACTGAATCAATTGTAAAATGCCCTTCTAAATTAATGTTGTGCTGTGATATACACACACACACACACACACACACACACACACACACACACACACACACACACACACATATGCTTACATGAATATATTTTTTTGGGGGGGGTGTTAGTTGTCCCTTTTCTCTCTATTTTGCTACCCTTATAAATAAAAAGTATAAAGACAAATATAACCTCCTAAATTCTTTCAAAAATTCTCAGTTGTATTTCAATGATTTCAGACTGTCCGTTTATTTAGAATTCTGCTAACACACTCATTTTGCTAATTACAACCAGGTGGTTTGCCAAATCTATGAAATTTCCAGTTATAATACATCTGAAATGCAATTCCCAAATATAGATGTGTTTTAAATAAATTAGCAGTTTCAATAAGAAAAACTACACAAGATGAAATCTCACTTTTTGTAATATAAACCTCATTGCTAACAGTATCGCATGTAGATTCTTTATGTGGAGAGGTGTACTTTCTAAAGAAGTATAGGGCCTTGTTTTCTGTTTTAGAAGTGTTCCGGTTTCTACTTGCGTACTTGAGTAGGAGCCATAGAGCTTAACATCCTGATGACCTTCTAAATCAATCAATTAATCAATCAGTCACTCATTTAAGCAGTCAAATATCTGTTCTCTGATGAGTCTCTTAATGATTAAACATATAAACAGGGCACATCCATAACTAGTCTGTAGTGTTTATTGCTTTGTCTGTATAATGACAGAATACTGCAAGGCTTTCTTGACACAAGGGTGTATTTTATATGTTTTTAAGAACAACTGTTGCTTACTCTAAGCAGTACAGAATTCACCAGAATGCTACATTATAGTTAGTAATACATGAATGCTTACATAAAATGATCAGTTATTATATAATGAAAAGTAAAATGTATAGAAATGTCAGTTTGTATGTATCACATCTCAAAAAAAGTGCTCAGCTGCATGTTAAAACTTATCTCACTCTTCAAAAGAAATCTGAAACTAATTTGGCAAGCAAACTGAAGATTTTTGAGAGGTACACTATTCAATTTCAATTCTCTTTTTCAAATAATTATGATAGTCTTTACTGAAATGTAAGAACATTTGCCTACAGTTGTACTTGTGGTACTGAATCTTGAGTATTTATTCAACTCACATAATTCATACCTTCTTATATATTATTAACTTAAAGACTTTTCCATAATCTGTGTATCTTAGCAGATGTGGGCAGCCTAGATGATTCCTTTGGGGATTTTTTCACATTAAAGCTGAATGTTCCTCTTAGTAAGTACAGTTCCCTCAGCTATTACAAGTTATTGTGATATTAAGGCACAAATATATTACAAAAGTTAGTACTGAGTATGCTGTGCAGAAAGTTTGTGTGCTGAACAAATTTAATCTTTTCAGGGCCCACTATAATCAGACATTAATGCCATTTTAACAAATACAGTACCATTAGTGTCTCATAGTTATCTAGATTCCTTTCTATTTAAACATCTGAGTCATTGCAAGCTGTCATTAGGTAGACAGTATTTAAATATAGTTAATGCTGAGAACTGATTAAGCCATTTGAATAGAAACATGTAAGTATGGTAATACACACACACACACACACACACAGGCACACGCACATACATACAGGTACACACACACACACTCACACACGGCATGCATACACACACACGGCACACACATACAAACACGCACACACACATGGCATGCATACACACACACACACACACACATGGCACGCATACACACACACAGAATGCATACATGCATGCACACACACACACACACACACACACACACAAACTCTCTCTCACACACACACACACACACACACACACACACACACACACACACACACACACACATGGGTGTACTGCCAGCACTACTTTTAAGTGTGGATTCAAGAAACAATATAATTAACAGTCATTCCAAAGGGTGTTCTGATTTGCAGTGAACATTTTCCCACTGTATTGTTAGAACAAAATAAAAGGCCATGCAGATATTTTGTAGAGAATCTTGAGCCCACAATTGTGTGCCTTCCTATTCTGTTTGTTTTTAACATGTAAGATTATTAACTTTCCAGACATAAGAGTGGCAAATAATCTTGAAAAGTAGCACTGTACACAGAAATGGATAGCCTGAGAAACAAATAATAAAATATTATTCCTCAAAAAACTTGAGGTAAAAAAATAAACAGGTTTTAAAGTGCCTCTGAAATCTGAGATACATTAATGTAATCAGCAGAAACATTAAGTTACATTTAAGTCTATCAGCGGCATTCAATAAACTCAGTATAGGCTTTGTCCAGAGCCTACATGGAGTTTCCATGTTTGTGCAATGGTGCGCAGTGCAAAGCAGTGCACAATGCATATTAATGAGGTGCGGTGCACCTAAGCTATGTTTTGCAGCTCACAACAGTGTTGCTGGCCAAAGCCTCATAAAGTGAACACAGATAGCAATTCAGTATAAAGGACAGCATCTACGGTGCACAGATTATGCAGAATGCCACAGTGATCACCTAGGCTTTACATATAAAGAAACCTTGTCAGCAAATGTGGATAGGAATTCCATGTAAGAAAGAGCACTTAAGGTGCACAGATTTGAGCGTAATGCCACAATGATCATCAGTGGTTTTACAAATAGCTGTTATTCTGTTAGTGCAACACATCTGCACAGAGGCCAACTAAATGAGAAGACAAATGACCAGCAGTAGGGACAGATTTGGCATAGATTTCACCTAGAATGTAACACTCATAACCTCTTAGAGTGACAAATGTGGACAAAGTCGTAATAATGTGAGTTATAGGGCCAGAGATATTGCACTGACAAACTTAGGAAGTTGATAGAATATATAGATTGTATGTTAGCATGAACTTTTGAAGAGTATGAAGTTTGAGACTCAAATGTCAGTCATCAGTTTCTGACTGCACTCTCCAATGACATGCCAATGATTTGCCAGAAAAAAAAATCTTATGAGCAAAAGATCAGAAATATGAGACAAAAACTGGACAGTCTGCTCAGATCAGGACAGTTGAGAAGTATGCACTCAAATGTATGTAATATTGAGACAGATCAGAGGCCACTCCCATGATACGACAAGAAACCACATATTTGTTAAGGAAAACATCTGGACATCCTGTGAATATCTGAAAAGTTGATATGTACCCAAAGAGTGGCATACAGCAACAGCGGTCCCTCTCCACAAAGGTGGTGCCTCAACGGATCCTGGAAACTATAGCCCCATAAGCCTGACTAGCTTGGTCTGCAAAGCTATGGAAAGGATCATCATGGACCTCATAAATAAAGATATTGGGGACCTACAGACACTGGATCCTACCCAGTTCGGCTTTGTTAAGGGCAGATCCTGCCTCTTAAACCTGGTTGATTTCTTTGAAACAGTCACCAAGGCCATTGACGAGGGGAAGGTGGTCCACACAGCCTACCTGGACCTCGCAAAAGCCTTTGATACAATACCCCACTCAGGCATTATAGATAAGCTCACCAGCTTAAATATAAACCCCTATGTCACTAGATGGGTTGCAAACTGGCTCAAGGACAGAACCCACATGGTTAGAATTGCTGGAGCCATGTCAGACTCCAAACCAGTTACAAGTGGCATCCCACAAGGCTCAGTCCTGGTACCTCTCTTGTTCGGTATATATTTCTCGGAGGTACAGGCCAACACGGAAGGACTGTGGCTGACCAAGTTCACAGATGACTGCAAACTGGGCACCATAATTGACTCTCCAGCCGACACAAGCATCCTCCAAAAGGGCCTCATAGAAACAGACAACTGGTGCCAGAGCCATGGCCTGAAGCTAAATGCCAAAAAGTGTATAGTCATCCCCTTTGGCAAAAACAAAGTGCCCACAAATTACCACATAGGTGGTAATCCATTAAGTACAGAAGAAGTAATTAGGGACCTGGGGACCCAAGTTGATAGCAATCTCTCATTTGACAACCACGTGACCAAAGTGGTTAGAAAAACATTTTATATAGCCCACCTAATCATGAAGGGATTCACATCTAGATCAGGGGAGGTCATCGTGCCTCTTTACTCATCCCTCATCAGGCCCATAATTGAGTACAATGCCCTTTTTGGGATGTACCTTACCAGATACCTGCAGCAACTGGAAAGACCCCAAAAGTACCTTACCAAGAGGATCAAAGGGCTCAAATAGATGCCATATGCTGCCCGGTTAAAGAAACTCCAGCTCTACTCAGTGACATACCACCTGCTCAGAGGCGATCTGTGCCTAATGTATATAGCCATGTCCAACCCGGAATTAATGGACATGCTGCACCTCAGAAAATCCAAATCCCATCGAGCTACACGCTCGAGAGACTTGAACCTCAGCACTGAAACAAATAGGACATGCTGGAGGGACAGATTCATAACCCAGTGGCTCCCTTCACTCTGGAATAAAATCCCAGTCCAGGTTAGGCAGAGTCCCTCATTGACTCTCCTCAATAGGAATCTTGATGAGTGGATGGGAGACCGTAGGTTTACCCCGGGTATCACTTCTGTGTCACTGTTAGACAGAGGCACAGAATACTAACCTCGAAAAAGGGCATAGCAAAATTAATTTAAAATGGGTGGTGAAAGCCAAACACACTCTGGCTAGGCTTATAAATGCCCTAGGGCAGAGAGCCTAGTATGAACCTATGAACCTATGAATGTGAAGTATATGGTTCAAACACAGTAAAGGACATTGTACCTACAGTTCAGAGTATTGTGATATCCCATTTCCGCCATTCTGTACTGAAGTTTTGTTAATGATCTATAACAGGACATGGGGCTGCCATGTAAAATGATCACCCTGGGGAAGTGTCTGTATTGAATAGGGACACACAGATGAATTGTAGAAATGAACACAGGGAAATAGTACAGGTGAAACTCCCACATGTACAGAAGAGGAGGGCATCTCAATGGAAGATGGTTGCACCAGCAAAACCAAGCATATATCTATGATACAGTATGGACGGTACAGTAAAAATGTGTTGCCTGTGACCGTCATGCAAGTGACATGACAATGGGGAGGATGTATGTGTGAGATAAGCATCATTACTTGAATAATGAAGAAGACAACTAGCAGAGATCTGACATACAATTGGGGTAGGGTGCATATTGGGAAGCTGTGCAAAATGATATACCTGAATATGAGTGTACTGTCAGCAGAGGTCTCCAACAAGGTGACCACAGGTAAAGGATCACAACAAACATTACAAGAAGCAACCACAATTATGGACAATATCAGATATCAGAATAATACAACCACTAATCCCATGCCTCTGATGTAACATATGTGATGTGGAGTGATAACAGATGAGCCAACACACACACACACACACACACACACACACACACACACACACACACACACACACACACACACACACACACACACACTTGACATCTATTATGATGCATCCACACTCTAAGAGGGTAACAATGCACACGGTCCTGGTACTGTAGTGTCTGCAAGAGGTATTAGAAGGGACACCGCTATATCTGTATGTAACAGTATGGTCAATACAGGCTACTTGCCTTTTGTGTATGGCATAATCCACACTGTCACAAATGGTATAGGTTCATAGGTTCATAGATTAGTACTAAGCTAACTGCCCTTGTGAGCCATTTTAAGCCTAGCCAATTATCCCTTGTGAGCCTCAAACCCTACACCTTGTGTTTGTAAGGCAAACACCTTAAACATTAGGCCACCCTCCCAACCCTATAACAAATATACATGGCATTAATGTTGTCAAACACCTATGTATGCAGTATGTGCATAAGCTGAACTGGTAGCACACATGCATCTGGTGTAATAACTCTCTAACACCAAGAACTGCATCAATGGGCCCAGACAATATCCCAGGATGCCATCTAAATAGCATGCAACATAACCTATCAGGCCCTCTAGAATTTCTATTTAACTGTAGCCTCCAAATACGCTTCATGCCTCATGAATGCAGAACAGCAACAGTCATCCCTCTGCACAAAAGTGGCCCAACTACAGACCCTCGAAACTACAGATCCATAACTCTCACTAGTCTTTTATGTAAAGCCATGGAAAGAATTATCATGGAAATGTTCAACAGTGATATAGTAAACCTCCAGACACTGGACCCAATGTAGTATGGTTTTGTCAAAGGCAGGACATGCCTACTCAACCTGGTGGACATCTTCGAGAAGGTCACCAAAACGATGGATGATGGCAAAATCATTCACACTGCCTGCCTTCACCTGGCCGAGGCATCTGACACAATATTCCACTCAGCCACTGTTGGGAAACTCAAGAGGTTAGGTACAAACCTGTATATCACCCGGTAGATTGCCAACTGCCTCACAGACAGGACCCATGAAGTTAGAACTGGGGAGTCCACCTGTACAAAGAGGTCAGTCACAAGTGGAATCTGTCAGGAATTTGTTCTTGGACCACTCCTTTTTGGCACTTACTTCTCTGAAGTCAAGGCCAATGTCAGTGGTCTATGGCTGATTACATTTGCAGATGATTACAAATTAGGAGCTCTCATTGAATCCTAGACTGACACAAATGTTCTCCAGGAAGGGCTTTCACAGGCAAACAACTGGTGTCAGAGCCATGGACTAAAACTAAATAACAAGAAATGCATAATAGTATTCACCAGGAAATCATCACCCTAGTAACTATCATATTGACAACACACCACTTAGAGTTTAACCCCATAGTTATGAACACACATAGACAGTAATCTAGCCTTTGATCATCAAGTGTCCTAAGTAGTGAGGAAATCGTTCTATGTTTTGCAACTACTAAACAAAGGCATGGCATCTAGGTCCAAGGAAGTTATTGTTCCATTGTGTTCTGTATTCATCAGCCCTACCATTGAGTACAATGCCCCCTCTGATATGTACCTAACCAGGCATATCCAACAAATGGAATGTCCACAGACGTTTCTCACTAAAAGAATACAGGGCATAAGTAACATGTCCTATGCAAACTGCCTCAGGGCCCTGTCCCTGTATTCTGTCTCCTACAGGTTTCTGAGGGGAGATCTATACCTGGAATACAGGGTATTGTCAGACTCCGCTTAGATGGACCTCCTGCATATCCAAAAAGCAAACAGCACCAGAATTACCCATTCTAAAGATTTAAATCTTGTGCATGATATAAATAGGACCTGCTGGAGAAACAGGTATATATCCCGGGGACTACCCTGTCTCTAGAACAGGCTCCCCATCTGAGTGAAGCAGATTTCATCCCTAACCCAATTCAAGTGCAACTTGGACAATTGGATGGGGAAAGAAAATACATCCCTGGTGTAGCACCTATGTCACTAATGGACACAGGCTACCTGTTAATGATTCATCTCCCAAGCCCCTGCTTACACTTACCAAGAGTGTCAGAACTAGTCAAAGATTTGGGATGTATGGCTAGGCTTAAAAAGTGCCTTCTGATCATTAGTCTAGTAAACACCTATGAACCTATTATTGTTCTGCACCATCAGATAGTCATGTATATTCCCCAGAAATAATACCTAGGCAAGGTGAATAAGCTGTGTGACAGAGCACTGTGACAAAGGTAGCAAAGGTAGCAAAGGTAGTTCAGTTCAGTTACACATCACTGGAAGATTTTTAGGGAGGTTCATAAAGAAGAATACAGTAATTGGTGTGATGAAATCTAGGAACCATGAAATTATTATGGCCTCTGATGTGCATGCTGCTCACATTCCCAGTACTTGTGTTACATTCAAGGGAATAATCAGTACTGTGAAGACCGGCTGGTGGATGTACTACTTACCCTCTACCCTAGGACACAGGTCACATACCTATAGGTCTGATTATAGGTTGTGACGTCCACATTATTCTTTGGTGGTATGTCTGTTTCCTGATTCAACAAATCCCTCTATGTGTCTTATCAATGCAGGTGTTGTCGTGGCTGTGGCAGCAGTCTCTGATATGTGTTGATACTGTCTATATTATACTAATATCACATATGGTCAATGATTGCACTCAAGCTGTAGTCCTTTAGGCAGCTGTTTGGACAAAGCATTTGTATGTCATCTGTGATATCCATCTCTGAACTAATGGGCAAGAAAGGGGCCTAGCAGATACCCCTGATGTACCAACCTGATCACTGGACCAGAGATGTCTGTCACATCCACATTTCAACATAGTGAGATGCCACTGGTCTACCCATTTGTTGATATAGATGTTTATGACCATATATGACAGTGTTGATTGAATACCTCAGTGTGGATTTTTGCCAAATGCCTTGACCTGTTCACACATGATGATACTGTTGTCATCATCCATGCCCTCAATGACCTCTTTGAGGACATACATCAGATGTAATGGAACTGATGTAGCAGTAATGACTCACACAGATCTGTTGCACACACCTGGAATATTACTAGTGTATGTGTAGAGGTGATCCATGATGACATGATAGTTTACCTCACAGTTGAGGGGAGTCAGGATGTCTCTATATATGCATGTATCAGGTGCTGTCCCCACAACTTAGGCAGATGCATATTGTTGTACACCATTGTATGGGAACATAGCCCATGTTGAGGGTTGGTTGAACTGTGTATTCAACTGTATCAAGAAGCTGTATGTGCTAGGTCATGCCACAGGTGATCTGTGATGTTGCACAGCACATTGATTCCATATAATAGGCCTGGATGAAGGTAAGACAGTGTATACTGCCTATTGTGATATGGCCTAAGGTTTTGATACAATCAGACATGCAGGTATCATTGAGAAAAAAAAACAAAGCTGGGGATTAAACCCTATGTCAGCTAATGGTTAAATAAATGGCTCACTGACAGAACACATTGTGTGAAAGTTGGTGAATTAACCTGTATCAGTAGAGCTGCCATCACTGGCAAACCCCAAGGATCTGTGCTTGGCCCTTCACTGTTTGAATTGTATTTCTCAACATTTCAGGCTAAAGTATATGGCCTTTGCCTTATGAAATTTGCCAATCCTTGCATATTGTGTGCAATCATTGAGTTCACCAATAATGATAACATAGTACAAGAGGAGCTAACACACACACCTGAATGGTGACAAGGGCACATGATCTACAAATAAATGTAGAAATGTGCATTTTTATTGTTGTCCATCTGAAAAGTAGAGTTCCATGTTAATCACAGCATTGACAACAGTGCTGATATACAGAAACCCAATGATGCAAGCATTGGGAACACATTTAGATAACAATCTGAACTTTTACCATCAACTGTCCACACTTGCTATTGAAAGTTTATGTTGTGCACATCCTAAGTCATGCTATTATATCAATATCTTAGGATTGTATGACAGCACTGTAGTCAAACCTCATTACAGCACTAATTGAGTATAATGCTTCATTTGACATGTACTTCACCAGGCACATGTAGTAGCTGGAGAGGCCACAGGCTTTGTCAGCAAGATAGCACAGGGCCTTCACACCATGCCATTATGTATGTGGATAGAATGAAAGCCATGTCACTGTAAACTTTATTGTATAGGATGGAATGACTACTGCCTGACCCTGCCCTGGAGGGTGTACTGCATATCCCAAAATGTGATATAGCTGATAACATTAGTGGTGACTGTTGAGGAGAAGAAGGCAGTGCCCCACATGCTGGTGTAAAATGCTCTCTGTAATGTCAAACAACAGCTCACCCACACACACATACAGTTGACTGCAGTGAGAAAAGAACCCCTACCCAAGTACACAGACTACCAAACACAGTGCTTTATACAAGTGCCACAGCTTGAGTCTGACTTGGAGTATGGCAGGAAAAACTTTACAGCTGATGACATCAGCAGTGTATGTTAAGGAGGAGATAACAGTGTCCCACATGCTGGTGTGAATTGCACTCTGTAATGTCAAGCAACAGCTCGCACATGCATAGTTGACTGTAGTGAGAATAGAACCCCTACCTAAGTACACTGACTACAGAGCAGAGTATGGCATGCAAGCACCATGGCACAAGTCTGATGTATCCAAAAGTGCAGATGAACTTATAGTAGAGGCCATGTGGGAGACAAGAGTTTGGGTGGCCTGTATGAAATGGATGTGTAGGCATGAGCAAGTATGAAAATACTGGCAATTCATGTAATTGGAGGAGTAACTGTAGGAGACACACATCTGTTCTGTTGTTTAGACACACACACACACACACACACACACACACACACACTTGACTACAATGAGAACAGAAACCCTACCAAAGTACACAGACTACAGAACACAGTACTTAATGCAAGCATCACAGCTCATCTGATTTATACAGTAGTGCAAGTGAACTTATAGAATACATCAGTAGGCAATGTGGGAGACAAGAGTTTGGGACACCTGTATGAAATGGATGTGTGGGTATGAGAAAGTATCAAAATACTGGCAATTCATGCAATTGGAGAAGTAACTGTAGGATATGCACATCTGCTCTGCTGTTTAGATACACACACACACACACACACACACACACACACACACACACACACACACACACACACACACACACACAGTCGACTTCAATGAAAGCAGAACCCCTACCTAAGTACACAGACTACAGAACACAGTACTTAATGCAAGCACCACAGTTCAAGTCTGATTTAATCAGGAGTGCAGGTGAACTTATAGTAGATGATGTTAGCAGGCCATGTATAAGACAAGAGGAAAGGAGGCCGTCATGAAATGGATGTGTAACCTTGAGCAAGTATCAAAATACTGGCAATCCATGCAAATGGAGAAGTAAATGTAGAATACACACATCTGCTCTGTTGTCTAGGCACACACATACACACAGCCCCAGTCGACTACAGTGAGAACAGAACCGCTACCTATCTAAGTACACGGCCTACAGCACATAGTACATTACACAAGCACCACAGCTCAAGCCTGATTTATACAGTACTGCAGGTGAACCTTTAGTAGATGATATCAGCAGGCCATGTGGGAGACAAGAGGTTGGGAGGCCTATATGAAATGGATGTGTGGGCATGAGCAAGTATCAAAATACTGGCAATTCATGTATTTGGAGAAGTAACTGTAGGATACACATGTCTGTTCTGCTGTCTAAACAAACATACACACAGACACACACACACAAACACTCACACACTTGGCTACAGTGAGAACAGAGTCCCTATTGAAGTACACAGACTACAGAACACAGTATTTAATGGAAGCACCACAGCTCATGTTTGATTTATACAGGAGTGCAGGTGAAATTATAGTAGATGACATCAGTAGGCCATGCTGGAGTCAATAGGTTTGGAGGCCTGTATGAAATGGATGTGTAGGCATGAGCCAGGAGCATTTCCCAGTTAACAAATGCAATAAATAAATAAAATGAGCAAGTATCAACATGCTTGCAATCCATGTAATTGAAGAAGTAACTCTAGGATACACACGTCTGCTCTGCTGTCTAGACACACACACACACACACACACACACACACACACACACACACACACACACACACACACACACACACACACACACACACACACACGTGCGCCCACACTTGACTGCAGTGAGAACAGAACCCCTATCTAAGTACACATACTATAGCGTGTAGTATGTTATGCAAGACCGACTGCATAAGTCTGATTTATACAAGCATGTAGATGAAATTACAGTAGATGACATCAAAAGGACACGTGGTTGACAAAAAGTTACAAGGTCTGCATAGGCACATAGCTTCTTAGGTTCATATTAGGTTACTAGCCTAATAGAACTAGGGTCTTTATAAGCTTAGCTGCTGTTAAAAAAAAAATAAGTACCATCATTCAGGTTAGTTGGATAGTCATTTTTAGCAGAGCATGTTTGTGAGCAGCACCAACTGTCCCTGTCCATGAGGGACATATGGGCCAGCCCAGAGTGACTTTAAAATCACCCAACCAATAGTCAAGGTTGCGCTTGAAAATGGTCATTGAGGAGCACTGCATCACATGCAGAGGGAGCCTGTTACAGAGGAATGTGGATTTTGTGAGCTAGAGCTGTCTCCCCAGCATGTTATTTTTATATCACAGACTAGGTTGAGAGTCCAGGGGCAAAGTATAGTTTTCCCATTTGAATTGCATATGTCTATTATTTACAAAAGGCTGGGGTCTAAGACTGCTCTACAGGGTAGCCATAGGTCACATCTCACAAGCCTGCATGATACCGAGTACACTGAAAGGTATGTCAGTTTTCCATACCCAGGCACAACCCTGTGTTCTCTCCAATTGCTGCAGGTGTCTGTTGAGGTGCACAGATATGTGAGCACTGTACTCCATTATTGGTATGATAAGAGTAGAATGCAGAAGATTTATGATTACCCTGGTGTTGGATATGATGTCCATATGTATGATGTTGGCAATGCAGATTGTGTGTGTCACCACTATGGGCACATAGTGATGACACTATAGATTGCTATCAACATGTGTTCCCAAGTCTGACAACACTGTGCTTGAGCTTAGGGGGCTGCTATATATATCATAATTAGCAGGGGTACTTTATTGACAAAGGTGACAAACAATCATTGTATGCTTAATGTTCAGCCCATGCCTTTGTCACCAATCAGTCTGTGTTAGCCTCTACTGTAATATGTTACCATTTTATTTTATTTTATTTTATTTTGCATTTGGTAATCGGGTTGGTCCAGCTGAGTAAGAATTTACTCTTTTTCAGTGGAGACCCAAGGGGAAAATCCCCAAACAGACATACAAGTAGAGACAAGTTTACAATAATACAGAGCAAAACAATGTCATGAATACAATGGATAAGAAAAAAATAATGTACTCCATGGAATTAAAAATAGCTATGTACAAAAGTATAATAATAAGGTTGTAAAACGAAAAATAATGGTAATAAATCCAAGAGGTATGCAGTAAGGGAATTAAGGTTATAGGTAATCTTTTGAATATAATATGGTATTATTAGATTAGTGGCTAGAAGGAGAAATTGTGTATGTGCAGGGGTCCTTAGATCTAAGGATGAGACTAGTGTAGGAGTAAAAAAAAAAAATAGAGAAACATATATGTACAAGGGGCCTCAGATCAAAGGAAGAGATGGTGCAGAAGAAGAAAGTAGTAGAGGAGGGATGTAGTGATCTAGAGGGAAAGTGTAGAAGGGAGAGCAGATAGATATAGTAAGTTATAGAACTAGGAAAGGTCTTATAGATCAGACTTAATGGTAAAGTGGGTATAGGGAGAGGGATGGGTTAAGTTGGGTGGTTGCAGATACATATAGGGTTGTTATGGAGATACAGTATCAGGTCATGTTTGAAGTTAGAAAGGGAGGTATGTCTTCTGATTTGGAGTGGAAGATTGTTCCAGATAAGGGAAATTAAGTGTTTATAGAGTATTTTACCTATGTTCTTGTTGTGGCTATAGACTTGTAGTAAGTGTTTATTGGAGCTGTGCAGGGAACAGGGAGGGCTGTACAAGGAGATCAGGTAGGACAGAGATGGACAGTCAGAGTGTGAATTAGGAATTGTAAAAGCTTGGATTAGCTGACTTTTGGCCAGAAGGTGTGGGAGTTCAAGCCAATGTAGTTTTGTGAGTGCTGTACAGTGATGAGATTTATTGGAGCTGCTGGTGATAAATCTAGCAATTTTGTTGAAGGTTTGGTCAATCTTTGCCAGCAGGTTATTTTGTAGATTAAAAAAAAGAAGGGAGCCATAGAGGAGGGCAGGGAGGAGATAGGATTGAGCTAGCAGCAGTTTTGAGTTGGGGATCAGGATTTTGCTATTTCTATATAGCAGGCCCAGTAGTTGGTGTGTTTTCTTTATGGAATGCAGTATGTGGAGGTCTAGTTTGAGCTGGTCATCTATGATGACACCCAAGAGTTTAGTGTGTGAGTCTGTTCTTATGATGGTGCCATTTAGAGAGGATAAGAGAAAGCTGGATTTGTGGTGGGCTAGAATTTTAGGCTTTAGACGGGTTCAGGATAAGGTGATTGTTGATGAGCCACTTCTCAACAGAATGAAATGAAGTTTGGGTGGAATGGTGGAGGTTGTTGATAGAGTCAGAAATGGAGATCAGAGTTGAATCATCTGGGTACTGTATGATAGAGGAGAGGTTACAAGCAGTGTGTAGGTCATTGGTGAAGAGATTGAAAAAGAGGGGACCGAGAATTGAGCCTTGAGGAACACCGGTCTGAACTGCCAGAAAGGGAGAGAAGGAATTTTGCCAAATAACTGCTTGTAGGTGATTGGACAGGTGACTTGAGAACCAATTAAGAGTGGGGATGGAAATGTTTATGAAGTAGAAGGTTATGAGAGACAGTATCAAAAGCCTTTGAGAGATCTAAGAAAAGGTAGGATATGAGTTTGTTATTGTCTCTGGCCTCAGCTACTGTATGCGAGAAGGATAAGAGTGCAGTGCTAGTACTGTGTTTGGGTCTGAACCCATGCTGGGGAGTGGTTAAAAGATTGTTTTGAGTAAGGTGAGAAAGTAGTTGAGAATGGATACACTTTTCAAGAATATTGGAGAGGGGAGAAAGAATAGCAATGGGACTGAAGTTAGATGGTTCTGTGGAGTTACCTCCTTTATGTAGTGGGATAGTGTAGTATTGCATTCAAATAGAGGAGACAGTGGATTCTTGGATTGAGCAGTTGATTAGAATGGTGACAGGAAGGGCAATAGAGTTAGAGCAAGTTTAAGGAATTGGGGGATAAGTTATCAGGGATGGGAGAACAAGTTTTGAGTTTACTGAGGAGAGTTTTAATATGACTAACAGAGAAAGGTTTGAGCATGAAAGGGTCTGAGAGGTTAGTGGAGTCAGACTGGGGATGTGAAAAAGGTGTGGGCTTGGTAGTGGAAGTAATAGAACTGGAAGTGGAATTAGAGGTAGGGTTGGGATTGTTGGTGGTGTTAGGTACTAATTTAGAAATGGTATCAATGAAGTAGTGATTTAAATGGATGGCGGTGTCCAAGGGTGATCGATTGGGAAAAGGGTTGGGAGCTGTGAGTGAGCCAGATTTGAGAAGAGTTTTTATGGTTGTACTTCTGGGGGTTAAAAGTGTGCAGAGATTAGTCAGAGAAGTGAAAGTTTCTTTTGTCCTGGTTGATTCTTTTTTTGTAAGGTTTCTAAGTTCCCTGTACGATTGTAGGAGGGCAGGAGATTTGCTTTTCTGATATTATTCATTATTGGGAGACTCCATAAGAGTCCATCCAGTTAACAATCATCTGCAAACTTGCTAAACCACAGGCCATCTACTGCTGCCTGTGCTTCATGGAAGTATTTCCCAAACAGTTGAGACCCCAGCACAGATCCTTGTGGTATTCCACTGCTGTGTGGGCTAGTAGTGGAGGTACAGTCCCCAGCTTTGAGAGTGTGTTTTCTGTTGTTGAGCCAATTGGCTGTCCATCTAGTACTGTATGAGCTAATTCCCAGATGGGAGATCGTCACTATGAGACACAAATGAGGATAATGTCAAAGGCCTAGGATAATTCAACATAGGTAGCATGTTCTGTTATCCCTCATCCAGGTCTTTGGGGTCAGTATCCAAGAAGTCTACAAAGGTCAATAAGCAAGATCTACCCTTGCCAAACCCAAAATGGGTAGGGTCAAGTATGTTGAAAATCACCGCTATCCCTATGGATATGGTCCATGCCAATTCCTGCAGTAGCAGTAGAGATACGGCTTTTTAGTCATATGGGCCATTAGTTGTAGTTCTGCATGTTATCAGATTGATGTGCCTTGCATAGCACACAACATCTGATATTACATTTCGTAGTTTGGTTGATATATGTGTGGGAAAAGTACTGAGACCCCAGGGTTGTAGTGCTTGGGGAGGTTCCAACATATGGATGTATTTTAAATATATGAGATACAGTTAGATATGACCCTCAGTTTGCAATGTTACTATTCATGTCATACAAACAAAGTGGACAGTAAACAGCAGAAACACAGCATAATATATACATTCTCATAGTGCGAGGAGCAACAGATTTGCACAATCGTTAGCAAAGTGTATATGCTTGTGATAAACCACCACAAATGCAACGTTCAAGCAGAAATCCAGGAATGAACCACCATAAAATTAGCCAGCAAAATTTATTTACAAGGCAATCACAAAGAAAATAAATGATTAGCACTTTCGTATAAATGAATGTTATACTTCATCAGACATTCTTTTACAATTCTCCACACCTTAAAAACACTCTCAATCATGATGTCATTCCCTGTCATAGGTTAATTAACAAATATATGCGATCTTAAAATGGACATTTAAAAAGACAAATTTAAAAAGACAATGCCCTAATCATGCTAAATTATTCCATTAAATTACAATAAATACCAGACTTTATAAAAATTATATATGTAACAATCAACCTATAAAAAACAAATATTCACATCTATCTAATGCCACTAAAGCATACTAAAAGTTACATATTGTAATACATATGATAAATATAATGAAATGAATATATATTCAGTATATTAAATATGTTAAATATAGAAGCATATAGTAAATAAATGATTAATTATAAATACAAACTACTTAGTTCTTATATCTATGCGCTAATATCTAAATATTCAAGTATTTCCACTAATTTTATTTCTTTTAAGCACCTTCAACTTAAGAATTGGGGCTATAAAACTACATTCGTTAATTCCTGGCCAACTATCTGCTTGTAGTCTTACTTGCCATTCCAATTCTTTTAATTCTAAAAACAAGCCCCGTGGTTTCTTATTATCCATATCTACATGGTCTATAATAGTATAAGTAAACTGGTGTCCAGGATGCCTAATGAAATGTTTGGCTAAAGCATTAAGTTAGATTTCCTGATTGCATATTCATGCTCATATATTCGTTGGGAAAATTTCCTTTCTGTTTTCCCTAGGTAATAAGCTGAGCATGACTTACATGTACCTAAATATACTAGAGCCTTCGATTCATAGTTGTATTTTCCTTTTATAACATATTTTCTCGCTCTTATAGTAAACATTGTATTAACTTGTATTTTGTGGCACCATTTACAAAACCAACATTTTTTCATACCATGCATATTATTATCTTTGTGTCCTTCTTTACATTTTAAAAGATCTTTCAAATTCTTACCCCTCTTGTTCACTATAAGTGGTTTTATGCCAATTTTTTTGTGTCCACAGTGGAACTCCCATCTGCTAATGATTGGCAGTAGATTTTTACATACTGGCTTGCTGGGCTTAAAGCACAACCTTCAATGAAGGAGCGCCAAATAAATTCCTAAAATCTTCCTCTTAAACTATCCAGCTTGTCTTAAAAATCAAGCTTATTAGACTAAAATCCTCACTATATGTTAAAAGTAATGCTTCTGAAAACCTATTTGTGTTATCCTCTGAAATACTATCTATATCTTGTGAAATATTAATGTCTAAAACTCTGTTTTCCACTTCATATTCTTCTATTTCACTAGTGTGATGGATATTATTTAGAATGGGTTTAAAATAGCCGCTATCCCTTTTCCTTCTTACTTCTTCTATAATATCATCTACAAGAGTACTGGGGTATGCCCTAGCATGACACATATTTCGTAAATTGGCACATTCATCTAGAAAGTCTTGCTGTTTAGTAATCATTCGTGCAACTCTAACCACTTGCCCTTTTACAACTGATTTTTTTTTTGATGTTGGGGATGTGAGCTGTTATAATGTAATAAGCTATTTGAATACATCTCCTTTCTATATATCTGGGCTACATATCTTTCTTCTCTGTATTCCTTACTTAAATTAATATCTAAATATTCCATATAATCACAACTGACCTTCCATGTAAACTTTAAAAATGTTGTTGTACTGTTTATATATGTCAAAAATTCATCTAACATTTAATTGGTACCTCTTCATATAATGCCAATGTCATCCTGGAACCTATGGTAAAATTTAATATATTCATGAAATCTACTACTAAATACATATTTCCTTTCCCAATAGGTCATGACGATATTGGCATAAGCCCCCCCACATGATGACTCCATCGCAATAGCTCTCCTTTGTAAATAATACATGCCATTAAATGTAATATAATTATTGTTCAATACTATCTCTAATAACTCTATTAATAAGTTAATTTTATCCTGATGCATATGATGGTTCACTAACTTTCACTGGTCCATTCTACACCTTTATCTTGTGGAATGACACTGTATAAATCACATACATCAATTGTAACTAATATATCGTTACAGTTATCATTATCGTTTTTAAATTTGTCTTTTTAAATGTCCATTTTAAGATTGCATATATTTTGTTACTTAACTTATGACAGGAAATGACATCATGACTGAGAGTGTTTTTAAGGTGTGGAGAATTGTAAAAGAATGTCTGATGAAGTATAACATTCATTTATACAAAAGCGCTAACCATTTATTTTCTTTGTGATTGCCTTGTGAATAAATTTTGCTGGCTGATTTTATGGTGGTTCATTCCTGGATTTCTGCTTGAATGTTGCATTTGCTGAGGTTTATCGTTGCATTCATGTGGTGTTTTCATTCAGTTTGTTATGGATAGCAACAGGTCGACTGGGTCACAGGAACAGAACTCTTCATTTAACAATATGCCAGTAAGTGGAGAGACCGAAGGGTCTATAGGACAGAAACAGCCCTTGTCTTGCAGCTTACCAGGCTTATCGACAATCTGTATGAACAGATAGGATTTATAGCGAATGTTAACAATTCCATTATACCACCTGCTCAGCAGGCTAATAATACTACATTAGAGGTGGGTTTCAACCTTACACCTCAATGCCTTAGATCTGAGCATGGAACACTTTCTATATCTAATGCAACAACTAATGGTGATGTATGACCCAATCTTAGGTTCATAGGTTCATACTAGGCTATCTGCCCTAGGGCATTTATAACCATTTTAAATTAATTTTGCTATGCCCTTTTTCGAGGTTCAATTCTTGTGAATGGAGAAGGCTGAGCATGCACATCAGTCCGTAATTCAAATAGTTATGGTGCGAGAAAGGATGTACCGACCCTTAATGAATGGCGTACCTCAGTGTTCTCCTTTAGAAGTGCTCAATATATAGAAGAAACACCGAATGGTAAGCATTCTGATTTTGACAGTAAACTAATGCATTGCGGTTGTGCATGTCGATTTTCCAAATGGATTGATTGGGATATGAAGTTTTAGAGTTATTAGTTAAATACTATCAGAAAGAAATAGACAAATTAAGTAAAGAACTTGCAGTATTAGATAAAATTATCAAAATAAATAAGCTTGAGAGAGACATTCTCACTTGTTAATAACAATACAAACAGAGATGTAAGAAATGACAATGACAATAATTATGAGACATATGATCAAAACTATCCAGCTTAAAATAGAAACAACCCTCATTCTTGGACATCAACAAAAGCTGAACTGAATATTGTTAATGACATTGTTGATTTGTATGTTGATAATTCTATGAAGACTTTAAAGTATATAATTTTTCATGTGTTTCTATTGATTGTAGGACTGCAGATTTGTTGGGTAAAGGAATAACATTTGTTCCATCAGCTTATAGTAATTTTACGAATACCATTTTAAATTTGAAAATATATCTCAGGAAAATAAATTTAAAATTATGATATCAGAGTAACATACTAAGGCATACCAATATGTTCAATATAAGCTGGTAGCATACGAAAAAATGTGTGAAATAGATCTTAAAAATGTACATAAATATAATGATAGAATGAAAGGAGGGAATAATCTTAGTATTGATGAACAAAAGTTATTAGTCCAACTGGAAAGCAGATAAAGGAGGAGGTGCAGTTATTATGTTTATACAAGATTATAATAGCAGATTACAAGAAATTTAGATACAGCAACCTATCAGAAAGTTTTAATGAATGAAGTAAATGGAGCATATAGTAAAATATATATGCAATTAAATGAAATGTTTATTGATAGACTACTTAAATGTTTCACCTGAAAGAGTCCCAGTGTTTTGGAACACCCTAGTTGATGGGAGGGACTCCATTACCTCAGCTATTGCTAAATATATAGATTTTGAAATTAAACATATCCATAGTAATGAGAAATAAATTTGTAAATATTCCTGGTACTTTCTGCAACATATGAATGACATAGAATATAACTGTAATGATATATTAGTTACAATTGATGTATGTGATTTATACACTGTCATTCCACAAGATAAAGGCATAGAATGGACCAGTGAAATGTTAGTGAACCATCATATGCATCAGGATAAAATTAACTTATTAATAGAGTTATTAGAGATAGTATTGAACAATAATTATATTACATTTAATTGTATGTATTATTTACAAAGAAGAGGTATTCCTATTAAGGAAATATGTATTTTGTAGTAGATTTCATGAATATATTAAATTTTACCATAGGTTCCAGGATGACATTGGCATTATATTTTTGACATATATAAACAGTACAACAACATTTTTAAAGTTTACATGAAAGGTCAGTTGTGATTATATGGAATATTTAGATATTAAGTTAAGTAAAGAAAGGTATGTAGCTCAGATATATAGACATTATAGCACCTCACATCGGCAATATCAGACAAAATGAGTTGTAAAAGGTCAAGTGGTTGGAGCTGATGATTACTAAACAACAAGACTTTCTAGATGAATGTACCAATTTAAATATGTTTCATGTTAACTCTTGTAGATGATATTATAGAAGAAGTAAGAAGGAAAAGGGATATAAATAATATCCGTCACACTAGTGAAATAGAAGAATATGAAGTGGAAAACAGAGTTTTAGACATTAATATTTCACAAGATATAGATAGTATTTCAGAATATACTACAAACAAGTTTTCAGAAGCATTACTTATAACATATAGTGAGGATTTTAATCTATCAAGATGGATTTTTGAGAAAAACTGGATAGTTTTAAGTGAAGAGGAAGATTTTAGGAATTTATTTGGCATAAAACCACTTATAGTGAATAAGAGGGGTAAGAATTTGAAAGATCTTTTAAAATGTAAAGAAGGACACAAAGATAATAGAATGCATGGCAAGAAAAAATGTGGGTTTTGTAAATGGTGCCACAAAATACAAGTTAATACGATGTTTACTATAAGAGGGAGAAAATATGTTATAAAAATAAAATACAACTGTGAATCAAAGGCTGTAGTATATTTAGGTACACGTAAGTTATGCTCAGCTTATTACATAGGGAAAACAGAAACGAAATTTTCCCAACAAATATATGAGCATGAATATGCAATCAGGAAATCTAACTTAAATATTGCTTTTAGCCAAACATTCCATTTGTCATCCTGGACACCAGTTTACTTATACTATTATAGACCATGTAGATATGGATGATAAGAAACCATGGGGCTTGTTTTTAGAATTAAAATAATTGGAATGGCAAGTAAGACTACAAGCAGATAGTTGGCCAGGAATTAACAAACGGAGTTCTATAGCCCCAATTCTTCAGTTGAAAGTTCTTAAAATAAGTCAAATTAGTGGAAATACTTGAATATTTAGATATTAGCACATAGATATAGGAACTAAGTAGTTTGTATTTATAATTAATCATTTATTTACTATATGCTTCTATATTTAACATATTTAATATATTGAATACATATTCATTTCATTATATTTATCATATGTATTACAATATGTAACTTTTAGTATGCCTTAGTGGCATTAGATAGATGTGGATATTTGTTTTTTATAGGTTGATTGTTACATATATACTTTTTATAAAGTTTAGTATTTATTGTAATTTAATGGAATAATTTAGCAAAATTAGGGCATTGTCTTTTTAAAATTGTCTTTTTAAATGTCCAGTTTAAGATTGCATATATTTTGTTAATTAACCTATGACAGGAAATGACATCATGATTGAGAGTGTTTTTAAGGTGTGGAGAATTGTAAAAGAATGTCTGATAAAGTATAACATTCATTTATACGCAAGCGCTAACCCTTTATTTTCTTTGTGATTGCCTTGTGAATAAATTTTGCAGGCTGATTTTATGGTGGTTCTATCCTGGATTTCTGCTTGAACGTTGCATTTGCGGTGGTTTATCGTTGGATTCGTGTGGTGTTTTCATTCAGTATATGCATGTGAGACACATCTGTTTATGCATTGCTTAGCACTGCGCAAATGCGAGCCAGATTGCTAAAGTCTGACAGTTAGTATTGAGTCTCTGGAATACACATAACTACTTAACTGACTCTGTGGCAGCAGGTGTTGATGCAGGGATACATTACTTTTTAGGACCAAATGGTACTGGGATGGAATATTGTTGTGTCTAATAATTTTACCTACTTTTGCTTTACCATTGGTGCGTTTTGGTGAGCAATGCATACTATCCAACAATTATGCATTAAAGTAAAGAAATGGGAAGGAAAGGACAGTGGTGCAATGGGGATGCTAAAGTCTAACAGTTAGTATTGAGTCTCTGGAATACACATAACTATTTAAATCACTCTGTGGCAGCTGGTGTTAATGCAGGGATACCTTCCTTTTTGGGGCCAGATGGTACTGGATTGGAATACAGCTGTATCTAATAATTGTAACTACTTTTTCTTTACCGTTGTTGCACATTGGTTAGGGATGCACCCCATCACATAATAATGCATTAAAGAAAAGAAATGGGGAAGATAGAACAGTGGTAAAATGGGGATGCTAAAGTCTGACAGTATTCAGTTTCTGGAATACAAGTAACTATTTAAGGGAGAATAATGCTCTTCTAAGCATATTTCAAATTATCCCACATACCACTTTTTATTTTTTGGAGTAGAAGTTTTCCTCAAGGACCCAAGGGGGGCCCTTGGAAAGATTTTTTGGAAGCCAAGGAGTTATCCTGGCAAATCAAATTACAAGCACATATTTCTCTGGGATTAAATGATCAATTAAGCATTAACAGTATACGTAAACTTAGATCTTATGTAGTTTAGTAATGTATAGAACTGAATATAACACAGAACATTCAGGAGAGACAGATATATCCCCAAATAACTCACACTCCTCTGTTATAGGCTCCCACTATGTGTGAAGCAGTGCTCCTCAATGACCCTGTTCAAGCGCAACCTTGACTGCTGGTTGGCTGATTGTAAAGTCAACTCTAGATGACACCCATGTCCCTCAGGGACAGGCCCAGTTGTTGCTGCTCACAAAATCGTTAACAACAACTATCTAAGTATGCTTAATAAGAGCACTTGTGTTTTTATAAAGCTAGGCTTCTATTGTCTCATGTATACTGACAATCATGTACTCATAAAAATTACAAATATGTGAGAGATGCAACTATACAAAGAATCTAGAATAAATGCTCGCTCTGTCAGGTAACAACAAACCAGATATCAAACAGGTTATCGACACACACCCATCACCTACTCAACAGACCAAGTGCACAACACCACATTACACCTACATATGCAGAGGTAGTCATTAGAATCTTACAAAAAGATCAGAGACCTCTGAAATGCAAACCATTTGCACACATTACAGTCCCAATGGAACTGACTTCACATAAAAACAAATGTATCAATGTATTACCCATTAAGCCCTTAAGACAAAACACCTGAAAACTAATGTCGTGGTCATAGGCAAATCCATTATGTCCCCCTCACCAGGATGCAGAAGGACAAAGTCAAGATCAGCTGCCTGTTAGGTGACAGGATCCATAAAGTCGTGCATGCACTCAAGTCTCTAAACAAAAAGCACAGTTAGACCTCTGTTGTGCTCCATATTGATGTTTTTGACTTGAAACATACCGCACTGGACTATATGAAGAGAGATATGAGCAGCATTCTACCCTCCCTCAGGACAAACAAAATAATTATCGACTTCAGCTATTGGCTTAGCTACTGGTGTCAATCCAGGGGGATCCAGTATTTGTTGACAGACCCTGCTGCTTTACTAAGGATGGTCTTCATCTGTTGCCTCTTGCCTTTTGGTTACTGGGCAAGGTACTTGCCTCCAGCATAGTGCCTTTTTTAGGCAATGTCATAAGAACAAAATTCCTGATATAAAAATATCCTCAAAAGACAAGCTCAGGGTTATATTGCTTAATGATAGGAGTGTACATCAGAAAATATACTGAATGAAGCATTACTTATTTGGGAATATGTTGATGTTTGTGCAGTCAAAGAGAAATGGTTTAGGGATGCTGAAAGTACTTTGGTCATGAAAAGCTATAATGTCTTCCACAGATTCAGGCCACAAAATGAATGTGAAAGAAAAAAAGGAGGAGGTGTATCCATTTTCATGAAAGACAAATACACCTCAGGGCTTGTTAAGCAGCATGACTTCCTATAGTTATTCCAAGTCCAATTAACTGTAGGAAGGAGCCACCCCCATGTCACTTTTAGTTACAAGTCCATTAAATGAAACATGAAAAACACATAGTGCCTTCCTGGACCCACTTGAGTCACTAATAATACAGCCAATCACCCTAGGCATGAGTGATTTTAACTATCTTTCCATCAATTGGGATACATATATGAGCTCAAACATGTTCACCCTAAGGTTCCTGCACTTTGTAATCACAAATGCCTTGGAACAGTTAGTCTGCAAACCTACAAGGGGATGGAATGTTCTTGACCTAGAACTCACCAACATGAGAGATTGCTGCAGCAGCCCATGTGTGAGACCCTCCTAAGTAAGGTTTGTCCATAAATCAGTCATTTTCAATGTAACTGTCATACCTGACCCCCCCCCCCCCCCCCCCAGGATCCAAAAGGTTGAAAAGTTTCTCCAAAGCAAACTATAGCCTCCTAAGTGATGGCATAAATAGTTTCAAACCTCCTGCCATCACTGACAGTAAAGACTCCTATATGGAGGTATACACAAATGCCTTGTATAAACAGCTTTACAACTGTATAGACTTAGCTGTAACAGAACAGATCAAAACTTGCTCACAAAAGCACAAGCTGCCCTGGTGGACAGCTAGCATAAATAGATTAAACAACATGAGAAAGAAACTAATCTCCAGGATTTAGAGGGAACAGTCTCAGCAGAAGAAGAAGACCCTCCATAGCTTGAACAAGCAAATGAGATGTCTTGTAAAGTCTCTGAAACAAATTATGAAACTAAATTAGCATCCGTAGCTAAGGATAATCACAAGGCATTCTTTAGCTATGTGTGTAATGCAAAAGGGAAGACCCATCATTGCACTGAACTCATACTGAATGGTACCAGTCATACTGAACCTGAGGATATCACCAACCTGTTAGCAGACAGATTTGGAAAAAATTTCACATCCCTGTCTCCAGCAATCATACCTCAAAGTATACCTATCACCAGTTCTCTACCTATTATCGCCAAAGAACAGGTCATAACCTCACTCACCAAGGCCACAAGCAAAGCATCTATGGGATCGAATAACATTGCAGGCTACTTACTAAACAGTGTAAAGCAAGAGTTAGCAGAAACACTAGGTACTCACTTCAACCGCTGTCTAAGTACTTACTTTGTTCTGGCAGAATGGAAAACAGCAACAGTAATCCCCTTGCACAGAGAGGGCCAGTCAAATAACCCGGGGAACTATAGACACATAAGCATGACCAGCCTTATCTGTAAGGCCATGGACAGAATCATCTTTGACCTTATCAACAAGAAAAATGATGACTTTCAAATTCTTGACCTAACCCAGTTTGGTTTCATTAAGGGCAGATCATGCCTGTTAAACTACTGGAGTTCTTCAAGAGGGTCACCAAAGCCCTGGATGAATGCAAATCAGTACATGCTGCCTATCTTTGCTTCTCCATGGGCTTTAACACAATCCCCCACTCAGGCATCCATAAGAAATTCATCAAAAGTGTCACCAAAGCCCTGGATGAAGGCAAATCAGTACATACTGTCCATCTTTGCTTGGCCAAGGGCTTTGACACAATCTCCCACTCAGGAATCCATAAGAAACTCACCCAGCTGGGGATTAACCCATAGGTCATTAGATGGGTAACTGGTTCACAAACAGAACACATACAGTCATACTTGGTTATTCCACCTCTACTAGCAGACCTGTTACCAGTGGTGTTCCACAAGGGTCTGTGCTGGGCCTCCTACTGTTTGGAACCTAGGTCTCAGAAATTTAGGCAATAACAGATGACGTGTAGCTCACAAAGTTTGCTGACAACTGCAAACTATGTGCAATCACTGAATCCCCAAATAATGTCAATGGACTTATATACATACATGATTGTTGCCAAAGACACAGACTTAAACCAAAAAGTATGAACTATTATCCCTTTTGGCAAAGGAGAGGTACCTGCAAATTACACTATTAATAATACTCCCCCCAAGTTCTAACACACTGGTTTGAGATTTGGGAATGCAAGCTGATAGCAATGTAATCTTTGTTCATATTGTGTCCACAGTTTTAAGGAAGGCCTTTTACATTGCACACATCATAAGTAAGGGCGCAGCATCCAAGACTAAGGATGTTATCAATCCACTGAACTTGCCTCTAATCAGCCCAATAATAGAGAACAATGCTCCTTTTTGCTTGTACCTCAGCAGACACATGCAGCAGCTGGAGAGACCTAAGAGGTTTTTTACCAAGAAAATCCAGGGACTTCACCACATGCCTAATATGGACAGATTGAAGGCTCTGTCACTGTACTCTGTATAATATACACTTTTAAGAGGAGACTTGTGACTGGCATACACAGCACTCTAGAACTCTGCCTTATTGGAAATGTTGCACCTGTTGCACCTCTGCAAATCAAATGGGACAGGACTCAATTGCTATAAGGACCTTAACCTAGCCTGCAACCTCAAGGGACATGCTAGAGAGATATATATGTCTCCCAGACATTGCCACTGCTATGAAACAAACTACCAGTTCATGTGAAACTGAGCTCATCAATAGCCCTATTTAAGCATAACTTTGACAATTGGATGGGAAATTGTAAAATTACCCCAGGGATTTCACCTATGTCATTCTTAGATGGGGGCAACCAGTGCTGATCATGGATTCACATATATGAGCTACATATCTTGGTCTATAAGGGAACAATGGTACAACTTTGCTTGGCTTGAAAAGGCCCAGTACCATTAGCCTAGTAACCTCCTATGAACCTATGAAGTAAGGGCCATTATGGTAGTAGCCTCATATGAATCTATGGAGGCCTGACAATGTCTTGTCACACACATGTCCTGCTGATATCATGTACTATAAGTTCTGCTGCAGTCTTCCAAAAGTCACACTTTTGCAGGGGTGCTTGTGTTAAGTAATGTGTTCTGTAGTCTGTTTACTTAGGTAGGGACTCTATTCTTATTGCAGTCAACTGTGTGTGTGTGTGTGTGTGTGTGTGTGTGTGTGTGTGTGTGTGTGTGTGTGTGTGTGTGTGTGTGTGTGTGTGTGTGTGTGTGTGTGTGATCTTGCTTGACATTACAGAGGGCCTTTTACACCAGAATGTGGGACACATATTACCATATTCTCAACAGACACTGCTGATGCCATTCGCTACAGTATATCAAATGTTTGGCTATGCAATCTTCTCAATAGGGCATGGTCAGACACTGGCCTGGAGGCCAGACAAATGTCACCTCATCCCATACAAGAAATATTACAGTGACATGGTTTTTAATCTATCCACATACATCATTGCATAGTTTGTAGGTACTGTGTTATGTTGCTGAGACTCCCCTGTGGTCTTTCCAGCTGACGCATATGTCTGTTGAGGTACATCCAGCAAAGAGCATTATACTGTATTACTGTTCTGATGAGATTTGACTACAGTGCTGTCATACAATCCTAAGATCTAAATATAATGGTGTGACTTATAATGTGCACCATATGTTTGTCCAAGAAAATCATTAAAGAGAGACATTAGAAAGTAATGATAGACATTGCAGTTTCTAACTTCACAACCCTTACAAGAGCATTCACTATTCAGTTGTGAAATTTTGATGCTATCAACTGTCTAACTTTCCAAGGCCAATATTGTTAAAATGAGCAGTTCAACAACAAAAATACTAAGCACTAAGTTAGCTATGCATGCTGAGCATCAGACACAGCTTTTGTTTGCCTGAATCTAAAATATAGAAAACAGGGATATGGCACAGTTATCATCATTTTTACAGGGTGTTGTGGGGGGGGGGGAGGCTAGGCTGACACAAAATATCAGTGAGTATATGTGAGTGAGTGAGTAAGAAGAAGAAGAAGAAGACAGACACTGGGATAACACAATAAATGGCCAGTGAGACAAAATGAGTAACTGTTGTGTGTGTGCCTGAAGGGATCCTCCAGGTGAAACTGGTGTGTGAGTGTCTGCGTGAAAATAGCCAAGCTCTGTGCTAGCTCTATGTCTTGGTCTGTCAGACAGGTATGATCAATGCATGGTAGAGGTGGCAGTTCATCAATGCCATCCTTGGCTGTGGGAACTGACTCTACCAGGAGTTGCACTGGCACCTCCATGCCCAAAGTCAGATGCAGTGCTTCTACAGGGCACTGCCACATTGACTGACAGCAGATTATGTGGTTGACCTATGCCTATGAGCATTCTTTTCCCCACCCAGCAGATGTTCTATAACAGACACTGCTTATTCCATGACAGACACTCCTCAGTCCATCACAGACACCCCTAAGTCCAACGTGTCGTTCAGCAGATCCAGTCAATCTGCAACACAGTGGAGGCAGTGACACATGTCAGACTGTGCTGCATCCACAATGCTGAGCATTTGTCTGGACCACTTATGAGAATGTCCCTGTGCCTCCATGATATCCCTAAACATAGGTTGATTGGCACTGGAGTGACATCTTCACCAGGTGAAGAAGGGACAGCAGGCCCTCTTCAAGCAACCCTATCAATCCTCTTATGTAGCACCTCACCCACACTTTGGCTATGGCCAGACTCAAAAGGCACTGAAGCCACAGTAGCCACACTTCCGTGATCAATATCCTCGTCCTCCACCTGTCCAATATCTGGGGGGGGTAATGGACTGGGAAGGTGTACCCTACTTGCTGTGTTCAATGGAAATGCAGGGGATGGCTGTATGTCAAGCTCAGTGTCAGATTCAATCTCTGCACCATCCGACTGTGCTCATTTTGGCTACCATCATCATCACAGTCTGCTGATACAGTGACATTAGGTGGCACAGGATCCACATTCCCACTCTCATGATCACCTGTGATAAAAAGCAAGAAACACTGGAATAAATGAATATATGCACTACTGTAATGCAGTATATGCTAACAAACTAACAGTGCTGCCACTATTACAAACAGTAGAGCAATACACATACAGCAGGCCTGAGATCAACATCACACAGCACAATATTTTTTTAAATTGCTCAGCAATACTGACATAAAAATGTTTGCCTTACCATCTGCAGATGAGATACTCCTCTTTAGTCCAGATGGTCCTAGAAGAAGTTAAGCAAGAGGTAAGGGCAACATAATCACAATTAACAGTAACACAGGGTGATACATTTACCCCTTTAAATGTGAGTTAAGTTTAATGTCAACAAGAACTTGGCTGACAGTTCCAACCTAAGTTTATAACAGTAGCAATCATCAACCCCCCCCCCAAAAAAAAAAAAAAGATATATGACAAAGAACTAACTTATACAGTTCAATTGTTTTACTATACAACAATATTCAACTGTTCTAATAACAAAGCCTACCTGGAAGCTGCCCCTTGGAGTGCTTGCTGTCTCAGAAGGTGTTGTGCCCAAATCATACATGCTGTCCTGCACTCTCCTGGGAACTAGTTTGATCTCTTATATTAGCCAGGAACTGTTATTTGTGCGTTTGTGGGGCTTTCCTAGCAGGCCCTCTCCCAGTAGTTATTTGGTCACAGCCCACTGCAGCTGCTCACCTGCATGCAGTAGTGATCATGTCAGTGGTCTTGTGGCAGATCTATTTGATCTGCTGTGCCTGCCCACGGATTTCACATTTTGGACAATTTGCTGCCCTATTTGCATGAGGCATGCCATATATTCCCATCCCCTTTCCAGGAGAAAAGTACCATTTAGATAAAACCCATCCTTGATTATTGACACACCTGAATGGCATACCTATAGGTGTCCTGATAGGCAACAAAAGTATAATATACAAAATAACTGTTTCCAGATAAAACAGAAAAGGTAGCCAGTCAGTATAACCCACTGGAGAAACATAAAACAGTCTAGAGCTGTGAAATAGGAGCAACAAGCAGAATGCAAAACAAGGAGAGTAACAACAACCAATCCTTGTTTGTGCCATAAAAGTAACTCACCTTTGCTTCCCCTCCAAAAAAGAGCAGTCCATTCCTGTTTGTGCCATAACAATAACTTATCTTTGCCCCACCTCCCCCACAAAAGAACAGGCAAATGACCCATTTTGCTAACAAAACATCTTTAAAATGCTAAAATGCTATCAAAGGATTTATCCCTGAAGCATTTGTACATATCTATCACACATCATTCCATTTTCATGTATTGTCAATGATGAGTACCTCTGAAATGGCTTGAGAAACAAGGCATGCCATCAGTATGCTTTTAACTAATGCATACAGATAAGTGTAAAAACCTTTGCTTCACATTATTCTTAAATACATTCCAGCATGTGCATTATGTAGTTGAGAAAATGGGAACATACCTGCTGAAGTTCAGTACTCATCTGTACAGAAATATCCTGAAGAAAAAGCATTTTTGCATTCTTCCAAACATGTACAACTTTCTTCAACATCAATTTGGCTAGCTACTCATTTACCTTTTTATAATGATGAAGATTATTAATGTATTCCATCTGTCTTTGTCTGTGTTTCATAGATGCTAATTACAACATAAGCACCCGATTTGCATGCTACTCAACCAATCCAGCATAGTGTAGCTGTTCAGCAAGCTACAAAGCATCCATGCAGATTCCATGCTGGTTTTACCTGCAGATGTCAAAATATTTGGAGTACAGACACATAAAGTCTACACAGACAAAATGTTAGGAGCTGCTGCTGTTTAATCCATTTGTATGTGCTAAAGGCTGAAGCCAATGCTGCTGCTGCTACTGCCAATAGGCCTAGGCCAAGAAGGAGAAGAGCTTTAAGGCTATGTTTAACTTATCACAGCCTACATGATGTGGAAATCTAGAGTGCTAAATGGTGGACAGGGACACACTGCAGGAAATCTGCAGCCCCTGCCATCCTCAACTCAGAGAGAGGGCCAGCCGAGGGGAACACATCCCAGTAGAAACTAAGGTATCTGTAGAAACTAAGGTATCTGTAGAACTTAAAATCTTAGCTAGAGGTACCTTTCAGAGATCAACAGGGGAAATGCTTGGGATGTCATAAGCATCAATATCCAGGATCCTGCACCAATTCCTGGATGCTATGCTCCAATATGCTAGTGAGAACATATTTTCCACGTAGCTCTAAGAAGAGGACCAGAAATATGCAACAGTTCTACCAGGTAGCACACTAACCTGAAGTACTGGGTGCCATAGATTGCACTCATGTAGAAATTAAGGCACCGCCTAGGGAACATGGTAGGCTCTACATTAAGAGAAACGGCTACAACTATATCGAGTGCCAAGCCATGTGTAATGCCAAGGGAATCATCTTGAATAGGTGTGCTTGCAACCCTGGCAGTTACCATGACTCACATATCAGGCACTACTCCCAACTGCACCAAATATTTGCTAGGGGGTGATATCCCACAAGGTCATTTACTGGGGGAAGCAGGCTATGCAGTGGAACTGTGGCTGATGACAGCCATCAGAAATGCACACACACCCACAGAAGAATGCCATAATGAGGCACATGCTCAAATCAGAAATATCATAGAGTGCATGTTTAGGCTGCTGAAGTCACGGTTGCGGTGTGTAGATACATCTGTGAGAACCCTGCAGTACAATCCATGGAAGTGTACAGAAATCTTCATAGTATGTACCATGCTATACAATATAATCCTGAGGAAACAGCTGCAGCAGGATCAATAAGGGTAAGGGGCAAACATCCCACCACCAATGGCAAAGTCACCAAAGTCACAGGCAGATGAGGAGTCAGAGGGGGAAACACCAGCTGCTGAGGGTGTAGGCAGACATAGATGTGCTCAGTATGCACTTGCATTGGCTAAGAGACAATGCATAGCACACTCATTCACCACCTAGGTGCCTGAAACCTTTCTACTACTCATGTACATATATTAACATTAATGCCAAGCAACTCACACAGCCTTTACCTCCCCATGTGTTGGCTGTGTTCTGCTTGTATCAGACAGTGTTAGTCCTGAAGTAACACTGTCAACTGCTGCATTTACAAGGTATGTCCTGAACCTGGAGTGTATTGTTTAATAATATTCATTCATAGCCTTATATTTCATCACTTGGTATAGTAAGCAAGTGAAAGGTTGGATATTTGTGCAGAAATTACCTTAATATGTGAGAGACTTATTTAACTTATATGCATCCATTAGTAAGTAGTAGGCCTCAGGCATCAAATATTCACATTGGCATGGCCTCAGTTTAGCACCATCTATTTGTACTGGAAAAATTATTAAAGACAGAAGTTAGAAAGTAATGATACACACTGCAGTTTCTGGCTTCACAACTATCACAAGATCAAACAACAGGCAGGATGCAAAACAAGGAGAGTAAGAAGAACAACATATCCTTGTTTGTGCCATAGCAGTAACTTACCTTTGCTCCCCCCAAAAGAACAGTCCATTCTTCTTTGTGCCATAACAATGACTCACCTTTGCTCATCCCAAAAGAACAGGATAAGATAATAGAGTCAAATAACTGTATTGATACATTGTATGTTAAATATGAAGGTACTAATCTTATCTCTTTTTTTTTCTCTCAACCCAACCCTTATCTCTCTGTCACTCTCTCGCTCTCTATTTTTTTAGTATGTGTCATCAAAATGTATCCATGTCATCCTTGTGTACTGCATTACAAAATGCTCCACAGAACAGTGGGGTAGTCCTGCTCCACAGGATCCACCTGCCTCCACTCCGTCTGCCCTGGCACCATTGCCCAGCACCTCTGGGAGCCAATCTGGCAACACCACCTCTGATCTCCCTGCACTAACTGCCCCTCACATAGTTCTGCCCCAGAGGAAGTCCAGGGTTTCCTTCTTGGAGCAGTAGCAGGGGTTATAAGTTTACCACCCATGCTGAACTGACAGGATGTTGTGTAGGGTTGTGCTTGCACTGTTCGTGCATACCTATGATGGATGGAGGAGTTGCTCTCCCTAATTTTATGTAGGATCAGTAGAAGGAGAAGTAGCTGTTCAGTGCTCCAGCCAGTGGCAGAGTGAGGTGGCAGTGTTGACAGTCTTGTGAGTGAGGACTTAATTGTCATTGTCAACCAGCTTGATGTCCATGGGTTATTGATGTCCCCACCCACACCCTATTAATGGCATCCACCAACATCCCAGCCAATTGGTTATACAACATGATTGTGTTGTGGTCACCCCTCTCTCCCTCTGGAGCTGACAGTCCAAATTCAGCTAATATTCAGCATATATTATCAGTGTTTACTGTTGAAGAAATTGATAGGTATGGTTATTTCCTACCACCCTCCTGCACATTCTTGTATTGCTTTCCATTTGTTCTTCCACCTGCTTGCCCCCCAATTTACCACTGTCCTATCTTCCCCATTTATTTCTTTAATGCATTATTTCCCAGTGGTGCAATGGTGCACATTGCACACCAATGGACACCACCAAAAAAGCAAAAGTAGTTAAAAGCATTAGATACTGCTGTATTCAAACGCAGTACCATCTGGCCCCAAAAAGGAACATATCACTGCATTAACACCTGCTGCCACAGAGTCAGTTAAGTAGCAGGTGTATTCCATAGACTCAGTACTAACTGACATACTTTAGCAATGCTACCACTGGAAGAGTTACATGACATTCCCTTAAGTACTAGTCATTCTTAAGGTCTCCCTTTTGTCCATCATGCAAGCCGCACATTATTCCTATGTTGCACATGATTGTGCTAACCGCTGCATTGCGCAAACAATGGGCAAAAAATAATAAAATAATAAAAAAACTAACAGAGAAAATATGATATACATACAATTTAAGAGGAGGTTGGATGTTAATGAAACAGAAGCATTGAACTGTGTGCTGATTACTTGCATTTCCAACATTGACAGACATACATGTAACACTTTGTAAGTCTAACCTGAGGTACCCACCTGATGTAAGCATTCACAGCTGCCATCCATTAAAAATAAATACTGAGGGAGTGCCTGCACTATGTTTACATTCCTACATGGCTCCAATTTTTTTGAGATTCAGCAATTCTAATGAGTTCAGACCTCATTTGCATCTTCACCATGCTGACAAGCCTGAATCTTCTCCAGAAGCCAACCATGTAGCTAAGAAAATTAAAGGAGAGCTAAATTGTTTATGTGTTGAACACAGAGGAGTACGATTTTTATATGGTATGCCTGCATTTCATCAGCTTCATCAGCTACATATTGCATATGCTGTCATTTAACTATGAATAGTCTGTTTAATGGTTTCTATAATTATTTTGATTAGCATGCACTTTTATACTTTTACTTTCTGCATTACTTACAATTGTACTGTTTGTTTGGGGGTGGGGAAGCAAAGCTGCATTTGTGTTATTCCACAAAAAAGGATTTATGTTGCCACTGTTACTCTCCTTTTGTTGCACATCTTAAAGTCAGTTCTGTACAAATCTCACACATTTTATTTTTTATTCTTTCTGTGTAGATTCCTTTCCATGGCTCTATTCCAAAAGATATATAATTCACAGGAAACACCAGTATGTAGTCTACACAGTTGATTTATAGCTTGTTGACTAGCTCCAACATGTTGCCTTGGTTGATTAGCATGCAATTCAGCTGCTTATGCAGTAATTAGCATGCCACGGTCCATACCTTGTTTGCCTGGTGGTGCTCGTTCCCACACTGTGCTTACTGAATTTAAAAGTTTCTGAGCCCATGTGCGCATCATGCTGTGATGCCCACACAGTAGAAAACCACCATGTAGGCTTCATTGTATATCACAGTATATTCTCACAACCAAGCAACTGTGGTTTTATAGCTACATTTTTAATAAAACATTATTAATACTGATCATTTCAGAACTTTTGTTGTGTTTTGTTTTGTTGTATGCTTGCAAAATGTAAATAAATAAAGTCTGAGAAAAACTGACAGTTGCAATATGAATCCTATCAGATATTATATAACTGTTTCATTCAGTATTTATATAATTCAATGACAGAATAGTGTTTGCTTATGTATTAGTTTGTTGTGCTTTTACAAGGGCTTCCTATAGACCATTAGCATAAAGCATCTCCAGATAGTGGCAGCAGTTATTTGGTTGATATCAAATGCAAGAAAAATATTTTCTATTTAGCTGTTTTTTTTCATTTGTCTCTGTCATCAGTGTTAAAGTGCTAGAATGCCACATACAAATAAATAAATAAAGATTCTGATGTCAGCTGAGGCTCCAGTTGCTGCGTAGTCCCTGATTTACCTGTGTACTGGATAGGCTGAAGGTCCTAAATAAATAATGCATCATCCCCATTCTCTTCAGTGAGAACTGCTATATATAAATCTTATGTGTTCAAAAATTCACATTTTTGACTGTAGGAAGAATGCTTAGTCATCCCTTAAATTTTCTGTAAGAAATTGTTTTCTTTCATCTTTCCTTAGATATCTTCCTTATATTTTGTATCCATGGCCTGTTGCTTTCATATTTTTTAAATGCGGTACCCATTTGACGTCTCCATGTTTCTTAACATCCTTAACTGCTTCTGTCTCACCTTCCTTCTCCTGCCTACTTTTACAATTTAGTACACATTACAGTTTATCTAAAATGCCTTTACTTTGCTTTAGGTAAAGACTTACTACCATTGCTGTCCCTTTCCTCTCGGTCACCACTTTTATGTCCCTATCTTTGTGAGGATGATTTATCTGCTTAATTACAGTTGGGTATTGTCAAATGACTCTGAAGTGGTGTAAAACTTTTTGTTTTCTGTTGATTATACCTATTGCTCTGTATTCTAGAAACCTATAAATTCAATGTTGCTTTTTCAAAGTGCTTGTTTAGCTTTGATGTTGCTTTCCACCTCTATCATTGCTGTTTCTTTCAATTAAATTGTGCATTCCTTTTCTGGATTGTTGTTCACAGTTGCATTGTTTTACTTTTCACTAAATGTGAACTAACTTTTGTCTAGTCCTTCAGTTTTTCAAGCACATTTTAGTCTTGAATGGACCTTACATATTTTTGTACATCTTCAATAAAAGCTGTACATTTTCTTCCTGCTCACCTTCTGCATTATAAATAATGAAAACATTTAGAAGGGCTAATACCTCTACAGGTCCATTGCACCAGTAGTCATTCACTCATTCAAGTAGGTATTGTATATTGTGTCATTGTGTAGTCAGTATTTTAACCATTTTGTTGCACTATGACTCAAATTTTCATGCATGTCTTATTTGTTCTCTAACCTTTTCTGTTGTAGAGTATCAAATGTATGGATAGAAAAAAAAAACTTAATAGCGTACTGTACAGGACCCTTGTTCAAAAATGTTACAAGTCTTTATTCATATGACTTACTGTGACTCTGTTCTGCCTCAGGCTAATCCCACACTGGCTTTTACATATTATAAAAATCCTCTTTTAGCAATGATTCAGTGATTTTTCCCTTGCAAAGTAATCAGAGAGCATGACAGGTTTTGGCCTTTGTGTGAAGGTTAATGAAAGAAGAGGGGAAAAAGGAATAAAATATAATAGTGAGGAAATAAATAATGAGCTGAAAGAGAGGGAGTTGGAACAGATGAGTTGGTAGTATAATGATTATTCAGGGTTTTGAGAATTACAGAGCCAGGTTGCAGAAGGTGGATTTTAGGGTATGGATGTTATAAATGTTAGAATAGCAAGAGGGAATGCAGGGGTAATTAAAGTAGGATAAAGAAGGGAAAAGGTACATTAGAGGAAGTTGCAGAGTACTGTGAGAGGGGGGAGTGTTAATAGAGTAGAAGTAAATATAATAGTTTAATCGGAGTTGTCAGAATTACAGAGACAATATTGCTGTAGGTGAGATTTTAAGGCCTTTTTGAAGGAAACAGAGGTAGTTTTGGCAGACTTTTGGGGGAAGGTTGGGCCATTGCTTGGCAACAGTGTTGCCATAGAGGGGAAATACCTGCGGAATTATTGGCTTTGGTCACATTTAATAGGAGTTTTTGATTTGATCGCAGGGCTGTAGCTTTGGTGCTTAGGTGAAGTACGTTTTTGTAGAGCAGGGGGTTTCTCAGGGTAGTGAATTAGTTTATGGGTCAGAGTAAGTTGATTATAAATATTAAGGTTGGGAAGTTCCATCCAATCAAGTGTTTTGAGGGGAGTGCAGTGGTGTGTTCTGTGAAGTGAATTGGTTGTAAATTTGGCAATTTTATTATAACATGCTTGAAGCTTGGCAAGGTCAGATTTTCTAAGATTGGTGAATATTGGTGAGGCGTACCAAAGAATGGAGATGAGATGGGTACGTGCAATAGTGGCTCTGGTGGAGTTTGTTAAGAACTGTTTCTTCCTGTATAGCATGGCAAGTTTGGAGGCATAAACATGCAGTCTTCTTTTCTACATTTTTTTCTATAATAAAATGGCACATGATCAGCAGTACAGTTTCCTTAAATGAGATATATATTCCCTTATCTTTGATCCCTCCTCTGATGAGAATATTTTACATTCTTCTTTTGCATATGCTTTATTGAAAAATCTTTTACCAGCGGATGACAGATTTTGCATATCCCAGCGTATTTCTGCAGCAGCTTCATGCTTGTTTATTAGTTGTGTTCTGGTGAGGCCGTCTATTTTTTGCTTTCTTGTCTCGGTCTTTTGATAAGTGAATATCAAACCATGATATATAAGAATTGTTTGTTCCCACTAATCACACAGTTCAATATCCGAGGTCCATATTTGAGATCACCAAGTCCAAGACTGCTATGTCTTGAGTAAATTCTCATGGTAGCTGTTGACATCCTCTTTTTTACAGTATCAGAAATGGCTCTGCACTTAGGCTTATAAGATCATAGGTTCTTACTAGGCATGCGGTCCATTAAACCAATGAAGACCGTAAACTATTTTTTCTCTGTTATCCCAGATCACTGTCTGGTTAAGAGACTTGCTCAGAGTCATATAGTCAGGCAAACAGAGGCTGAAGGAATCAAATCCTAAGCCACAGAAAGCAACTCATTAACAGCCCATAGCCTAAATCCCCTGCACCAACTGACAAATGACAGGCCTCAAGTGATGTGAGCCCATTATTCTCTTCAGTGACATTCTACCAAACACTGCATTAACAAGATGAGCCACAGAAGAATTAGATGTGGGTACACCTCAGGTGCTCTACATAAGAAATGGAATTGGAAGTATACCTATTAATAGTGTTTATCCATTATCTATTATATAATGGCTAAATTCCTTATTAGCAGTACCTACCGACTTTCTGTCATCAGAAGAATATCAATTATCACTTTTGTTTATCTTGTCATTATGGTTTCATTTACTGATTTTGTTTCATTCGCTAGTTTCACTGTGACCCATCTCCTCCCATTTAACTTGTTTGCTCTAATGTTCTACTCCTGTAATATCATCTGTTATGTGCTTGATTATGTCTTCTAATGGGATCACTACTAAATCCCGAATACTTACATTACCGAAGAATGGAATACTGAAACCAGATAACTGAAAGACGAGAAGACCAGAAGCGTGAAATTTGAAATACCGAACACTACACTAAACATACACCACACACATACACATATACACACTGTCACCCAAAGCAAAAACACAACAACCTACACTACAGAAAAGCAGGGGGACAACCCCCCCTGCACCCCCCACTCCCCCCTACTTAAATATTCTAACTCCAAGGTCACACTATACAGACAAACACACGAAAACACCACCACACACTTACATTCCCTGCACGCACATACACATCACAGTCACAACACACACTTACACACGCACACACTAAAACCCCTAACCAACACAACCAAACATAGATACTTACCTAACCTCCTGACATCTCCGTACTTTGAAATTTTGAAATTTGCGCTTCTGGTCCTCCGGTCTTCTCGTCTTTCGGTTATCTGGTCTCTAGATTCCGGTCTTCTGTAATGTAAGTATTTGGATTTAGTAGTGATCCGCTTCTAATTTGTCCACATTTTCTGCCCCCCCCAAAAAAAAGTTGTTTATTTAGGTACTTTTACATCATAGTCATGGTTCTTTGCCAACATCCTGCTATTACCTCCACACCACCTTCACATTGTTCTTCCAGAAAACCACCAGATAAGTCTGTTTGCCAAGGCTGTGAGTTTTAATACTCAATATCTTCCATTTGTCTTCATCTTTGCCTAGTTGTACACAAATATTTTGATATTGTGCATGCATTTCTTTGTTCAAAAATAATCTTATATTTACTATACTAGAATAACAATTTCTTGACAATTATGGCATTTTGCGAGGATGCTATGATTTTTCTTTGGTTTCTATACCACAACTTTTGGCAAATTTAAATAATTGCTGGAAAAATAGAAAAACCTTTTGGCAAGGATCTCGTCTTTTATCTCAATCCAATATAAAGGATCTTGCCCATATAAGTGTGGTGTTCTTCATAGATTCCCAAACATCAATTAAATCTAAAGGGATTTATCTGCTGCCAGGCTCTGTTTTCTATCTATAGACTTATTTTTCCCCATAAAATCATATATATGTTGGCATGTGGCTTGTTTGACTGGTGTATAAATAAGATAGATAAAACAATGCATGTTGTAACTTCCTTGAGGTTTATATTCCAAACTGTTCTGAGAGTCACACAAAGAAGGGAAGTATACTACCTGACATGTCATTTTATATGATTAACTCATTAGCATTAATGTTATATGCCCTGCGTATAACTGTCCCCTTTTATTGCACTGCAGTTTTATTTGGAGGCAAAACTCTGACCCCTGGATTTACTAAACTTCCGTGCAGGACTAGCTTAGTCCTGCACGGAAGCGACAATTTAGGAGCAGGACGGCAACCAGCCATGCATATTAATAAGGCATGCTGCCAGAGCTCTTAAGCTTACACAGAGCATATATGAGTGCAGGGGGCGTGTCTGAGAGCAAAGCTCTCAGAATAAATATGCCCCTGCAATGTAGAACAGTAGAAATGGGTATGCAATGAGCGAGACCGCTCACAGGTGACCGCATATCCCCACCAACAGTCCCTCTTGTGTATAAAAGCAACAGAATGTAGTAATAATATGAAGAAACCCTATTATTTTTTTGTTTAAATTCAATTGAAGCTAACCATAGGTGTGCGGGTGTGCCCATCGCTTAGCTACAGTTAAAGCAGCTTAAAAGGCTGAAGAGGATAACAAGGAAGACATATGCAAATGAAGCAGCACAGCAATAGTGTAGTGGGCAGAGCATTCGCATAATGAGCAGGCATTCCCGGTTTGAGTCCCACTGTAACACATTCTATTTTACATGGCAAAGCACGTTATGACCAATATTTTTGTTGCATAACTCACTAAATAACATATATTTATCAACTGGAGTACTGCAGTAAATGCACATGTGAGGTGTCAGTGCCATAATGAATAAGGCACTGGTAAACAGGTCTAAGCACAAATAAGCAGTAGTAAGCATATGTAAGCACTAGTAAGTGGCCTTAAGCCCGTTTGCACAATGGTAAGCAATGCCTACACTGGCTAAGCAAGTCTAAAGTTAACTCTCTGTAAGCAGATGTAACAGCAGGTTAGCAGTGCTTACTGTCATGCAAACCCACTTACAACTGCTCAAAAGTGCCTTAATCACTCTGTATCCAATGGCTGTTGTTCTGCCCATCAATAAAATTAACAGCCATGCAGGTCTCCAACCCAGGACCCTATACACCATAGTCCCAGTAGTTATCCACCAAGCCATCACAGAAGTACAGAAGAATGAGGTAGTAATAAACATGTCCTCACCATAGTATAACCAAAGTGAATTTGTGAAAGGCATCAGTACAGAGTCATATGTGCTATAACCTACTACATAACATAAATATGTGAACTGGAGTACAGCAATAAGCCCAGAAGTGAGGTGTAATTGTAATAGAGTGTTGAAGTCCCCAGTAAAACACATGAACCCCACAGAGTGTACGTACACATCAAGTCAGGGATACCAGGCATACATATAAGGTGTAATGAATAATAACACAATGCCAAAAAGGCATTATAATGAAGGTCTAATGTAAGCAATACTAAGCATTGCACAGGCCAGCTTAGGATGTGTGATCAATGTGTAGATCAGCTAACTCTTTCTGCCCAGTGATATATCCCTTTAAATAATGCCAACCTAGGTAAGCAGGTTTTCCCATAGCTTAGCCTTTTCAAAACTGGCCAATCATGGAAAAGTGTGGGAAATTGACCCTACTTAAACACAAGAGGCGGGAATACATCCCATAACTGGTTGTAGCTTCCCCTTGCAGGCACTATGGCAGTAAGGGGAGAAGGAGTGCGCTTCTGGGCATAGTGCTGGTAAATCCAGGAGTCCAAGGTCATGGCAGGACTCCTAGTTAAAGACCATGCACAGAGACTGCTGCAGGGCCAGTATCAGGGCTCCCAATATAAGGCAGAGGCCTGGGACCATCTCGCCCACGACCTCACCAGTGCCACTGGCATACGCCGAACCGGTGAGCAGGTCAGGCACCACTATCCCGACCTGAAGAGGTGGAAGGAGGACCTCTTGGAGGAGTGGCTAGAGCATCAGGGGATGTTCCAGATGTGTGTAAGTATCACCCCAGTATGTATGTAATAAGTGCCAGCTCAGGTATATCATGGATAGGTATGGCTAAATATTCCTCTTATGTCCCCCACAGCTGCAACAGAGGAGGCCATGAATCAGGAGGCCCGCATCCTCCACCTGGCTCGGTTGTGACGTGAGGCAGGTCAGTAATACTCATGCTTTTACTGTCATAGGAAATAAAAATAAAAGTTGTAGTAAATGAATTGCTAGTATAAAACCTGTATTGGTCAAGGCAAGTACTGCATACACAAGAGAATATGGCAGGAAGAGTCTCATATTGTTTGTATGGCAATAAAAGTGTAATATCCTGACAAAACAGGTCCGACTACTGGACTGCATGTGAAATCCCCAGAGGCCATTTAGTACAACTGAGAAACACATAGACAGTAAACAGTGAAAATGCAGTCAACAAAAACTGAATAGCACATGCAACTGAGATGTAAACTGTTGCTTTTTAGCACACACAGCCACGGTTCAAATCCTGCCAGTGGTACTAGTCTGCATACAGAATCATACCCCACAACTGTACAGATATGTCCAGAATGTCTATTAAAGTGGCCCATATCTATTGCCTATCAACCTGTCCCCCTGGGAAATCAGTTGGATGATCCTAGATGTATAGGCAGCAAACAGGAAATACAACTGATTGACACGCATCTATGACAACAAACCTGGCACACTAGCAACTCCCCAATACCTTATGTGACTAAGGAGCCATGTATGTTCCATGTACACCCCAAATTGTTAAGCTGTGGTCAGAGTGTGTACAGTAACAGAGTGAGATGTATGTGCATAATACTAATATGTAATCTGGAACTTTGTGTGGCAACAGTCAGGTAGTGCTAACAAACATTGCTCCCAAAGGTACGTTGGAAACAAACACTGTGCTGAGAAATACAGACCAATATAACCGGTACTGGTACTGTCCACCCTGGTATTGTAGGGGATTCTGAGTGCTACAGTTTCTCTGAATAATAAAGTATCACTGGTCACTGACACCCACACTGTGCTACATGATATAACTGTGTAGGAAAGCATGTATATGTGTGTGTCAAGTCACTAAAGGTGGAAGAGGGCAATACTCTAGATATGTCCAGACACACCAGCATGTGGTCAACACATGGCCAGAGTCTGTGCAGAAGGAGTTGGATAGCATAGTTCAAAACATTAACCTGGAATGTGGGCGTATGTGAACAAACTCAGTGTTAACAAACATTCCCTCCACAGGTATGCCAGGTAAGAGGTCTATACTACAGGTAAACCAGTTCGTGTGTAATCATGACAACAGCCATATCACTGGCCAAAAATAAGGCTATAGGGTAGTGTAGTAAGACTTGTAAGGTACAGATAACAGCAATGACTAGGAAAGTAATGTCGACTACAGGAATATACTACTTGTTAATTGACATCCCCCCCCCAACTTATCTCCAACAATAATCAACATACCCACCCCAACTGGTATGTAAAGACTCTGATAATGTGCAGTTATCTGATAAATATTTTAATGGTTCCCATGCATGTGCCATATTGAATTATTCCAACATTGTTGGCATGGTGCCATCAATGTACCTGCATGCTGCTCTTATTACTACTGTGGTCCCATATATGCATGTGTTTTGTTTCCTATGCAACTGTTCCGTATCTGGTGTCTGGGTTAATGGGAATATCTATGCATGCTGTTATACCTAATCCTGGAATATGTTGACTATTACTAACCCATATATGAAGATGAAATCTAAACAATATAGTACGCTTGGGAAGGCCAGTCCCAGCGGACCCACCTGTCCCACCACAGCTGGCCAAGGTACTGGGCACCAGCATGTCTGGGGCCCAACCATGGACCTTCCTGTCCATTGGTCCTGCACCACCTTCAGTGGAACCGCCTCAAGGGGATGGGGCTTGCTCCTCCCGGGAGTGGGTGCAGACAGGCACCTGTCACCCATCGCCAGGTCGGGGTTGTGGTGCATAGAGCGATCAACGAGCAGTCGGTGATCTTCTACGACAGCTCGCGGGCCACATGTCATGATTAAAAAGTCAGCCTGGCTCTGTGGCTCAGCCCCTAGCACAGCCACCATTGGGGCTGTGAAGGTGCAGTGGTAACTGCCCATGGGTGGGGACCTCAGTCAACTGTTACCACTATGGGGCTTGTGGGCTTTGGATATCCCAATACCCCTCCCCATCAAGGTGTTTACAACCCACATGGGTCATATATCACCCCTGTATGCATCTTGTGTGTCTTGTCTGTTAACCTACCCAACCTACCTCCCAAAATATACCTACTACCCCTCCCCAACATCCCACTCTCACCTGAAAAGAAAAAGAGCAATCTGTTCCCACAAAAAAAAAAAATCGCACCTCATACATAGCTGTCCATTTTGCACACATGTCCACTGGACACATGTAATCCAGTCTAACTGATATCACAACTTATTATTGTTGTCCTCACTCCTCTCCCAGGGGTTTGAGTATCCAAATCTACCTCCAAATTCAGTGTATATGCACAGCTGTTGCTGTAGAAGAAATGGGCAGCTATGGACCTTCCCTATTCACTTCCTACACATCCCTAGTTATTTTTCCTACTGTCTTTCCCATTTTGTGCCCCTTTTTCATCACTTTCCTATCAACACTTTTTTCTTTTCTTATAAAGAATTTAGCAAGGGGGTAAGTGGGAGTAAGCACTTTTTAAGCAGCAGTAAGTGGGTTTAAGCCTGTTTGCGTGGGGGTAAGCAATGCCTACACAGGTTAAGCAATTTAGAACTTAAATGAATATAAGAAACTGTAACCAGAAGTTAGCAGTGCTTACCTCAGTGCAAGCATGCACAAACCCACTTACAACTGCATTAAAGTGCCTTAATCACTCTGTATCCAACGGCCCATGTTCTGCCCAGCAAAAAAAATAAACAGCCTCTGCAAGGCTCGAACCCAGTACCCTACATATTAAAGACAAGGTGATTTACTACTAAGCCATGCCAGATATACATGCATTTGATGTTTATAGAAACATATCATCCAGCCCAGTATGTATACCAACATTTTAGATGTATTTGTGCGTGTAAATTAATTAATACAACATATCTGTATATGTAGACATATATATATATATATATATATATATATATATATATATATAAATATATACATATATATAAATATATATGAACATATATACATGCAAATGCCTACATCAACACATATATATGTCTACACCTATATGTCTACATATACACAGCAAGTTACATATATGTAAACAGCTATATATCTATGTAGGTATATACGGACATATATATATATATATATATATATATATATATATATATATATATATATATATATATATATATATACACACATATAGGTATATATGGCCATACATCCATAGATAGCAATGGTAGATTAACTAAAACATATATGTCCACATGCACCGTTAGTGGGGTTGAGAGGCCCCAAACAATATATGTCTTGTACGAATAGGTATACCCACCCACAGCCAACCACGTCCACCCTGCAATACATTACCAAGTGTTGCAGATCCCATAACCAGGACCTGATACGACATGGGCACAAGATGTTAACAGTACTACATCCCACCTGTATGATGTCAGGCTGGTAGTGGTAAGATATCATGCAGTACAGTGTGGCTCTCATAGCAAATGTAAGATGTGGAAGCTATCAACTTCCCCAGGATACATATACACAGGCACATATATGCAGATACAGATATGCATACACACACATATATATATATATATATATATATATATATATATATATATGTATATATATATATATATATATATATATATATCTATGCATACATATATATAGATATACATGTGGCTACACATACACACGCAGAGATATGTACAGTAAGATACGTATGTAGAAGGTGCACACAATATGGGACAGCCACTATGCCTACGCTTACCACCTTAACAACTGGACACTGTATGGGCCACCCATACAAATGACAATCGTTGCCTGTAACATATACCCACAGAGAGGTCATAGGAAAAAACACCACACACAGGTTTGCAGAAATGGAAAACCTTTATTTGTGTACTATTACAGTTCAATATTCCATGCCATATAGCTGTTCAGACTCTGACATCCATATAAACAGAGTAATGCAACAGTAGTCTGGAAAAGTTCACAACTGTTGCTGTCCAAGCCAAGCCCTTCATATTGTACAATAGTAAAGACAGACTGGGCCACAGGATACCAAACAATCAGCAGTAAGTAATGCACGTGCATAGTTCGGCAGCCTCTATCTACAACAAACAAACTAAACTTTAAACTTGAACCACACAAAAAAGGCAGTGACTAAACTGGTAGCTACAAAACAAGAAAAAATGATTTATTATGTATTATGTTAGCGCTTTCGGAAAGGTTAATACCTTTCCTTCATCAGACAATTCCATACACAAATTAACTTTCCTTTTATAGCTTCACTATAATTACTAAATGACATCATTGTAATCCATTAAAACATCAATTAAACATGCAAAGCGCTTGATGAAGCTGGAGCCTAGAACTTTACATTCACCAAGCCTTATAACTAAGTAAACCAATAAAAATAAATAGAGTCATATGTATTTGAATACACATATTCACAAAAATAAACTGAATAAAAATGAATTAGTAAATATGTAATTCATTAAATGAATACATGAATAAAGACTGCAAATAGTAGCAAGCTGAAAACATATTTAAAAACCTTCTAAAATCTGTTTAAATATGCTAAAAAATGTTATTAAATATAATAAATACTAATATAATCTATCATATCGCAATTGTAAAATTACTAAATAACTAATTTACCAACTTTATGAATTTAAATGTATATAAACTGTATAAAAATTATTAATTATTATTTATGAATCAATGAGTACACTAAAGTTGTAAAATTTATAATGTTTATTAAACATGTTAAGTGTCTTGTTCTTTATGTATGATCGAACTTTACATGTGTTATACATTATACAAGTTTTTTGCTTATATTAAATCTTAAATTTGGAACATTAAACAAGGTTATCTTTTCAGTGCTAATTTCCTTAGCACACATTTTATAGAAACGAACTCATTAAGACCAGGATGGACATAGGCTGTAGTTCTAATCTGCCATTGAAGTTCGTGGCATTCTAAATCTAATTGCCATGGACTACCCCTAGGATCTGGTGTCACCTGATGTAATATTACAAACCTAAAATTATGGTTAGGGTTATCAGCCAAATGTCTTGCCAAAGCATTAGTGTTGTCCCGTTGTGTTATTGCTTATTGGTGTTCATAGATACGCTGTCTCAATTCCCTTTCGGTTTTACCAATGTAAAACGCAGGACAATCTTGGCATAAGGCACAGTAAACTACTGCTTTAGATAAACATGAGTGTTTACCTTGAACCTTATAATGAACATTCCTGATTATTACCTCCTTATCAATACACAGAAACTTGCACTGGTTACATTTTCCACACTTAAACATTCCTTTATTGTGAACATTAACCTTTTTTTTGGTAGGACGTTCAAGTAGTGCCTTAATGTTAGGACCTCTTCTATAGGTGATTTTCGGTTTATCACCCAATAATTTACTCAAACTAATATCTTCCTTTATTAAAACCCAATTTTTATTAATAATTTCTCTAATTACAATGCTATCTAAATTGTAGGTACATAAAAAGCTTGTATGAAAGTTCTGAACTTTAGAACAAAAAGCATCAGTATTTGGGCTTACTGCACCAGTAGTATTATCCGGTGTACCTAAAAGAGGCTTAAAAAATCCTGAATTTCTTTTATTAATAACTTCAAATGAAATTTCTTTGATTAAAGAAATGGGATAGCCTCTTATAATAAACATGGATTCTAAATGAGAACATTCGTATAAAAAATCGTTCTCTTCAGAAATCATTCTTGCCGCACTAACCATTTGACCTTTAACAACAGCTCTCTTCTGGTGGGGAGGGTGGCAACTTGTATAATGAAGGAATGAGTTTGAGTATGTAGGTTTCCTATATATTGTACTATTAAATTTAGCTTTTTCCAAGTTTTTGTGGATATGCACATCTAAGAAGCTAATTTGGTCATGTTGAATGTCGTATGTAAATTCTAAAAAAATTAGTTAAAGATGAAATGTTTGAAATAAAGTTTGAAATAAGCTCACAGGGTCCTTTCCAAATAAAAAAACATATCGTCCTGGTACCGAGTGTACCAGGCAACATTATGTTTAAAAAGATCGTTGTTAAATAGGAAGGACTTCTCCCAATATGCCATCACACAACTGGCAAAGCTGCCCCCACAGGGTGACCCCATCGCCACTCCTGTCTTTTGGAGGTAGATTTGGCCTTCAAACCACATAAAATTGTTTGTCAACACTAAATCCAATAAAGTTTCAACTAAATATATACTATCTTCTTTAACATGTCTTTCGTGCATAAAATCTCTGATCCATTCAAGACCAGTATCTTGTGGAATCACCGTATATAGGTCCTTAACATCTACTGTTAAAAACGTATAAACTTGATGGAAAGGAATTCTTCCTAGTTGTTCTAAAAAACTCCAAGAATCCTTACAGATTTGATTTTCAGCTAGTATTAAAGGTTTCAAAACACTATATACATATTTGGCACATGCATAAGTAATAGACCCTCTGCCATCCACTATAGGCCTAAAAGGAGGGTCTAAAACACTTTTGTGTATTTTAGGTGTGCCAAATAATGTAGGTATTCTCGGAGAAATAATAGACAAATAGTTGTACAAGTCCATATCTATAGAACTTTCTAGGAACAAATCTTGCAATATAGACTTGATTTTACTGTAAACTACATTAAGCTTGTTACGACTAACCAGTGCATAAGAAGGAGAGTTTACAAGTAACATCATTTTGCTTACATATTTATCATGGTCCATTAAAACCAATCCACCCCCCTTATCTGGCTTCATTGCTCTAATTTTACAATCCTGTAATAATGTAATAAAATCATACTCAAAGGAACTAATATTTTTAATAGTTCTCTTTGTAGTATAAGGACTGTGACTTAAAGAGTGCATGTCAATTTCACACATCTTTTCAAATAATAATAAATTAGCGTGTAGGGGAGGATTAAACAAACTAGACACCCTTAGGCAATTGGAACTAATATTAGCTGGTCCTAAAAGTGCGTTTAAATTGAGCTTACGAACAAAAAGCTTAAGGTCAATTAAAGTTTTGACCACATTCATATGAGAATCAGGTACGAAAGAAAACCCTTTAGAAAAAAATTCAATAATTTCATAAGGTAATTGCAACATAGTAAAATTGTAAATACAAAAATCATTGCTTTGAGTCTTTAAAATCTGGGGCCCCTCGTTCGAAAATTCAGTCACCGACTGCACTGGTTGCGTCTGTTTTTCTGACGCCCTCGATTGTTGTTGGTCGAGTTCGATGTTTTCTGTTGATAGCGCTGGCCATTGGAAAAAAACTGTTGTCCACTAGGACCAGGTTGACTTTCATAATCAAAATCCCTTTGTTGTTGTACAACAGCACTGTATGAAACATTGGAAAAATTATTTTGATTGTTTTTATTATTGTTATTATTATACTTATTAATTCTTTCACTTCTATGAACAACTGGCCCTTGTTGAGCATCGGCACCATTATCAGTTGTGAAATCAATCGCATTACTCTGGTGCTCATTATCTGATGATTCATGTGGTGTAGAATTTGTACCAAGGGATAACAAAACCACTGGTGGTCTAGGGTAGGCCTTACCCTCTTGGTATTGTTGCAAGTCTCTAACTATTTTTTTCTTCTTACCATTAAGTAATTTACACATAGATGCCTCGATGCTAGTAAAAATGCGTTTATAATCATAATTGTATTGTAAAAAATCTGGGTGAGATGTAATAATATGTTCCAAAATTTCTAGTTCACTCTTTAAAGAAATAATTTCTGTTTTGTACTGGTTTACCGAAACAGTAATGAATTCAAAACCTTGTTTGTTAAAGAGCTTACCTGTCATGCATATTCTTAAAAGCTGAGGGGGGGGGGGTCTCAGCATGACACACCAGTGCACTGCAGCAGGGATCCTGATGATGGTAAGAATGGCTCTATCTGCATATAGTCAGGTTCAGGATCTGTGGCAGCTGTAACCCTACCAACACTGCAATAGTGACAGCATTGTGTGAACACCATGGGATGTGCACATGAACAGACCTTGCAGTCTTGCAGAATAGGGGGACATGTGTAGGGTAGACTGAACATACACCGGCAAATGCAGAAGGCCCACTCTGGTATACCCCTGCCATGAGCAGTGACTGCTGTACTACACACAACAAGAGATGTGATAAACCGTCATGATAAGGGTGTGCACACATATGCCCACATGGTGTGTATGCATTGTGGTCAGCAGCCACACACATATCACAATCTGTAGACGCTGCTTGTGAAAGTACAGGACATATGTCACATACCAGGCTTGTGTGCTGCTAAGATATGCTGTAATGTGGACCTACGTCAGATCAAGGATGTATGTGCAAAATCAATAAAGGTGTGTACACCCCCATAGCCACGGTATGCTTTGATGCTTGTCAGTGTAAGCATTTCTGCTGTGGTCATACATGGTCTGTTGATGTTGACAGCTGTAAATCAGGCATCAGGCATTCACCAATGATGACAGTCCACATATCATCCCAGGTACGTGTTGCTGAAAAACATAGGGGCTGTGAGAAGTAAAGCTGACATAACTGACACAGTACTACACATTGCACAATGGGTTGTACTCCTGGGAGTTGTGGTGCACAGTACATGGCAGGGTGCAGAACAGGTGCACAGCAATACTGTGTACATGGGTGCACTGGTATCCAGGGGAAGGGGCATCACCTAGTGACACAGCACATGCATCACACACATTTATACTGTTGCTAGCATGGATTGACTATAGCTGAACTGCATGCTGTTCTGTACCATATGTTCTGCATGTTGGCAGTTGGGTAATAGGAGGACTGTGTGTACGATCATTGTGCAACCTCACCTGTATGTATGTGTGTGCATCCTGGTGGTTAGTTAGTTTGCCTGCATGGTCAGTCTGGTGAAGTGGTGGGAGGTAGATGCATGTATGATTTGTGTGCGCATGTGTGTGTGTTTGTGTGTGTGGCCATGTATGCACATATGTGATTGTGGGGTGTTCATATGCCTGTACCCCCATTTGGGACCATGCAGTACATGGACATGGACTGCCACATTACACACCAGGAATACCTGTCATGTGTGTAATCACAGGACAGCAAATAATATAATATGGTCTGTAGCATGGAACAGGCATCCAGAGGGAAGGTAGACTCCAGGTACACGCTTAATATCGCAGTCCACAGAGAGGCCACCTATAACCCATGTATGCAGCTTTACAGATGCATTGGGGAAATACTAGTCAACACCAGGGATCGTATCCAAATATTACAGGTGTCACATTATGGGCTGACGAAGCAGCATACCTGGCATGTACTGAGCATTACATACACATGACACACCAGTGGGAGGTATTATGGATACAACATAGTAGACCACACATATAGGGGCCATGCACATAATTTCCGGCCATACAGAGGGTGCATACCAAATGACAGCAGTGAGGCCATGTAAATCCACTACACACAGGTCAGGCAGGTAAAGTAGCAACAGGCCCTGTGTTGTGGCTGCTTGTGTGGTCCTTTAGAGGACTGTGATGTTAATGAGTGGTATCAATGTATGTATTTTAGCAAGTGTGATGCAGGATGGGGTAACACATGGACATATACGGGACTGTCTGTAAAGCCATGGGCAGGTAGGTATTACGGAGGTGTGTGTGTGTGTGTGTGTGTGTGTGTGTGTGTGTGTGTGTGTGTGTGTGTGTGTGTGTGTGTGTGTATGGTTAGGCAATGCTGTACAGGTTTTAAAGTGTGTTTAATGTTTTCCCCCACAGGTGTGGAGGTGTGTCAGGGTCCCTCCTGCATGCAATCTGATGTATGTTTCCATACAAACACCGATGATGATGATGATAATAATGTGGAGGCACATGTGGGGTTGTCAGGGGCCCGACACTGGGACATTTGACATCCCCCTTTTAGCCAGCGCACCCCTGCACACAGTTTCAGAACCTATATGCACCCCGTCACCAGTGGCCATAGCAGGGGGTGGCTGGCATTCAGTGGCAGTGCACAGGAAAGTGTGGTAACCATGACTACCATGTCTGGTTGCAGCAGGCATAGCTAGATGTCCGGCAGGCTGCCACATAGGCAGATGTACCAGGGTGCTCGTGATAGGGCCACTGGATAACATGCCACTGGCAGAGGTGATGTAGCTGTTACCAGCAGAAGCATGTTTCAGGCTGTAATGGCGGTGCAGGCACATATTGAGCATTACACCAGACAGGGCCTTAGGCTGCAGAAGGCTGTTCTCGCATCTGTAAGCGTCAACCTCCGTGAACTGTCGTGTGCCATCCATGCTCCTGCTGAGCAAGCAGATAGACAGCATGATGAGATAATGACCCTCATCGGCCGAGGTGTGTCTGTGCTTTAATGTGTGGTGGAGATGCGGTGCCCGCATGGATGTGGGCCAGCAACACTGACAGCTGGCAGTTAACGTTGATGTGCTAGGACACCAAGGGGCTTCTGTAGTGGAAGTAGCAGACCCGGCAGTGTGGGGGGTGTGCTGTCCACACCACACCACAGCAGGCCACATGCACATGATCCTGGCCAGTCCCAGGAGGGACCTGGTACCAGCGGACAAATGTCATCAGCAGGTGAGAGTAGCACATCAACGCCTTTACCTGGATGTGCCCACGGAACCCCAGGCAGGTACAGTCCATGTGTCCATGGCCAGAGGCAGTGAACTGCACACCCTGCTAGGTATGGTCTGCAGCTGTCCTTAAACACCTGTGTAGGGCAGAGACATGGCAGAACTTTGTGCATGCATACCCACACACTATGCAAAGACACCTAGGGAAACCCCATACCTTCACAGACTAAATCACCTCGGCCAGCTCCCCAGAGTACACCCCTCACCCACACACATGGTGTCAAATATATGGCCCAGCCTCAGCCTCAGGCAAACCAGCACCACGCCCTGTGCATATGATGATACCTGTGCCCCATCCCTGTCGTCCATACCATCGATGCAGGGACAAGCTGATATGGTTCTGATGCACACACTGACTATACAACAGTGTACTACAGTCCTGCAGTGTAACATGTTGTAGGGAGTTGAGTGTGAGGCATATTTGTCAGGTAGTGTAGCCATCTAGCAATGATGCCTTATAGCTGTTAGTAACATTGGTTGGTTGTGGTCTCTAAAATGTTATCCAATGTTGTTGTAGGTGTATATGTGTCAGCACTAGGCTGCCCTGTGCATATGATGATACCTGTGTCCCATCCCTGTCATCATACCATCGATGCAGGGACAGGCTGATATGGTTCTGATGCACACAGTGACTGTACAACAGTGTACCACAGTCTTGCAGTGTAGCATGTTGTAGGAAGTAGAGTGTGAGGCATATTTGGCAGGTAGTATAGCCGTTCAGTAATGATCTTAGTAACACTTGTTGGTTGTGGTCTCTAAAATGTTATCCATTTGTGTTGTAGGTATATATGTGTCAGCACTAGGATGCCCTGTACATATGATGATACCTGTGTCCCATCCCTGTCATCCATACCATCGATGCAGGGACAGACTGATATGGTACTGATGCACATGGTGACTGTACAACAGTATACAACAGTCCTGCAGTATTACATGTTGTAGGGAGTAGAGTGTAAGGCATATTTGGCAGGTAGTGTAGCCATCCAGCAATGATGCCTTATAGCTGTTAGTAACACTGGTTGTTTGTGGTCTCTAAAATGTTATCCATGTGTGTTGTAAGTGTACATGTGTCAGCACAAGGATGGTCCGCAGTCATGTTGCACAATGGCGTATGTCACTGTGCTGCCACCATGGCTGTGACATATCTGGGGTACAGTTGAACATATTTCACAGGTTACCATACCGGTTATTGCCTGTGCCACATGGACAGGTGGCCCACTAAGGCGTATATACCCTCTAACCTGATGTAGATCCATTCACATACACGCACACTGCTACTTGCCAACACTGGGTCTAGACCCCTACCTAGCTATGTCGTGATACTGACGTGTGTGGCTTACATTCACATACCGCACATCATTTAGGGTGAGGTGTGTCCCAGGTTACATGGTACATGCAGAACATCCGCCAGCATGTACAGTATGCTAATGGGGATGTAATGGGTGTATTTGGATGATACATAGTGTGACATATCGTGCTATACACATTTACTGACACATAACAGCCAGACACACATCTAAGATACCAGGGCCTATCGCTGCTAACTACCTTGACCATGTCTCCAATGTGTTACAGGTAGGCTGCACACATCAAATGCATAACTGGCTTGGATTGTGGTAACAGTTACTTGTATGATTGATGGTGATAATGGTAACCATAATGTGGTACATGGGAAATATACCTGGTGTACCTTGGTGTAATAACAGTGTACACAGCACCCACATCCCCCACTGGATAGTGTACTCCCTGAAACCCATGATGACACTCTGCCACACCCACCAGCACACATTGGCCACAACTGCAATACAACCCATAGTATACCCCAACATTGGTACTATAGGGATATGCATCTCATGCACATGCCACATGCGTAGTAGAGCATCAATCAAGCATAGGTTGCCTGTACATATCCCAGCTAGATACCTGCCATCTGCACATCTGTACAGGGACTGACAGTCATCAGATTGTCAGGTAGCTATGCAGTAGCATGAGTGCATTGACAGACCAGTAAGAGGTATATACTGTGACACAGCTCACACACCAGGGATACAATAGGGAGCCGTCGGTGTCCAGCCATGCTCGCAGGTGTGCCTGTTGTCAGTACTACATTAAGCACTCTGTTCTTGCCTGGGTCAGCACTGTCAACAGTAGTACTGCCATTGTGACAGCATGTATCCTGGGCTACTACACCTGTATGTCATACATTCACATGGATAACAGTGCTGTACAGGCCTCATATATGTCTGTGTCCCACACATGACACTCACACCCCTTGCTACTGTAATGACAGCACATAGGTGCATGTATTGTACATGGCATTACATACACTTATTACAGGTTATCAGACTGGGTTGTGTGTCCTGGTTACCAGGGCTAAGCTATGCTTAGCAAGTATCAACAGTGCTGTAATATAACAGCTAAGCTGCTTTGCGCACTGGTAAGTGGTGCCTACACTGTGTAAGTGCCCGCACATTTACCCATAACTTAACACCACGTAACTTCAAGCAAACCCACACAAACACCCTTAAAGCTGCTCAAGACTGCCTTAACCACCCTATATCTGACAGTCCTTGTTCTGCCCAGCAACAAAATGAACAGCACTTGAACCCAGAACCCTTTACACTGAAGCCACAACACTTAACCACTACGCCATGACCACTGTGGAGACAGCTGTTGTTTTACCAATATAGCTGTCAATGCACATATTGAGTAATATTGTGCAACTGCCTTTACTTCCTAATATGTGTAGTCCTTGTTATTAATATGACTGTTGCATCACATATGTTGTTTCATCATTCTGTGCACATAGCAGATACATATGGTGAGATACATGTGGGAGGGTATACACAACCGTGACATTTACTCATGACTGGAATATGGTTGTATACATATCATAGGTATATATGTCTACATGTACATACACATGTATAATCATACATATGTCTGCATACACATCTGTATAGTGCTACAAATATATGGCCATGTGTACAACTCTTCATATGTACATATGTATACATATGTGTATATATAGGCATACGTATATGTACATATGGCTATATGTGTATATAGCTATATATGTATTCACATCCTATGTGTACAGAGATGCCTAGTTATGTTGGTGTGTGTATATATATATATATATATATATATATATATATATATATATATATATATATATATATATATATATATATATATATATATATATATATAATTATATGTGCATACATATCTATTCTGATATACCTACTACTGTCAATATATCTGTAGATATATATACGTATATGTGCATATGTATCACTATCTGTATATGTGTAGACATATATTGGATCATAGGATCATAGGATTATAGATTAGTACTAGGCTAACTGCCCTTGCAAGCCATTTTAAGCTTAGCCAGTTATCCCTTGTGAGACTCAAACCCTTCACCTTGTGTTTATAAGGGAAACACCTTAACCATTAGGCCACCCTCCCAACCCAAACTTATATGGAATATCCTGTATTAGAACCCAGAACCATGTGTATGGCAGTCCTACACTTACACCTGTTGCCACAAGAATGTTCACATTGTTCTGTATATGTATATATCTGGGTGCGTACATATACATACCCATCTATATATGTCGATATGTATATCTCTAATCATATATATATAGATATCTGGATAATTTTATATACATATATTTTCACCATATGTCCTGGACATGGAGTGTAGCTCTACGCCAGTCCCTATAGTCCCAACTTCGTAGTGCTTGGGGATGTCAGGTATGTATAGCAGGTATATTAGTAGACTATTGCTACTGTAATTGGGATTGTCTTCACAGACATGGTGTGTGTGGGAGGTCACATCTGCTTTTCACATGTGTGCCATTGGATACTGACAGACATCCTAAGGGCATCATAGTAAAGTACCGCTGCTAGCATGTAATGTCCCTGTGGACTGCAGCAGAGATATTGGCCAATATATGTCGACATTCCGACACACTATGTACAGTCCAGAGGTATACACAGAACCCCTTAGTGCAAAACATGTGTATCATGCCTGACAATATGTCTGTTAACAGCCATGTAGATGGGTATAACACATAACGACTGGTATACATTTGCCACCATAGGGTATGCATTCACACACCCCTGTCTGGCCTGACACATAACCACTGGTACAGGGGTGCCATGGCCACATACTACCCACTAGATATTGACATACATCTATACAGCATCCCACTGCTCTGTCTGACATACATGACTGTTAAGGGAGGCCCAGCAGCAGTACATCTGCCAAGTATCTGGACATGATATTTCACTGGGTAAGTACACTAAGCTGCTAGGCATGTAACAATGCACTGTGTAGGCTACACGCAGACTGGCTCAACACTGGCCTACATCTCCTATGGGGGAATGCACATGTACCTGCATATATAGCGGACTCTACAGGCATGACACAGAACAAGGTAAGATACACCTGTGTGAAAGTGCATAACCACAACCAATGTGAACACAGCCACATATGGTAAGCTACCATAATATTACAGTATATGGACTATCTTCTCAACACCATCTTCATATGTGCCACTCACAGACTAATCCTATATATACTGGGCTCCTACACAGTTTGATCTGATGGCTGTCTGTGGTATGGGACATGTGTGTGTATGGCACTACAAACATGTAATCCAATATGGTAACATACAGTAGAGCATCATGTAACATCAGATAGGACAGGACCTAGAACAATGATATTTACCACAGTCTGCACAAAGGCTAAAGTACATATTAATAATACACACACTGTCAACATTCACCATAAGTACACAGACCTCAGTAATGTACAAACAACCACAGAATGTCCAAGTTATGTCATCAAATATAACCCCTACTGTACATAACATGTGTAGCAGTCTGATATCTCACTGGCTTGTTATCAGATATGATGACACTAATTATGGTGCACAGCACATATGCACCTCTTAATGCATGACATATGTCCAAAGGTTGACAGAGTTGTGGCTGGAAGCACATACACAGGGCCAATATTGTCATGTTGCTGTGATAACCTCATACATTTACTGTTGTAACAGGGTTTATTGCAACATATGTCCTATGAGGGATATGAAGTCAGTAACTGTCACAGCTTTCACCATCTACAGACTGAAATCCTCACATTACCTTCTGCAGTTCACAGACAGATGCTCTGTGGGTAACACATGAAACAAAAGGTACAGCTACTGCCCAGTCTGCAGATGACCCTACAGATGGGGATTCCTCATAAACATTGAACTGACATGGCAGGTATTAAAACATGTAGGACAGCCATATCCACACACACACACACACACACACACACACACACACACACACACACACACACACACACATTGTTAAAGCAACATTACTCGAAATGCTGTATAGCAGCACTTACAGTCTGTAGTCAGGACAGGCACATCCCCCTCCTGTGTGTTGCCCTGTTTCCACACTGTATGTTGTTAGAGGTAAATCCCTAATCCATCTGAGATGTTTGCCAAACAACAGATCTAGTTCTTGCTCACAGTGAATAAAAAGGGCCAATACCAACATGATGTTCCTAGCTATTGCAGTGTGTTTCCATGCAATTAGCTATGGGAATGTTACCACAGCTGTTCCACATGAAATCAGCGAGAGGAGGGCTGCAATTCGTGCAGAGGCCATCAGCTGATCATGAGCATCACTTGAAATATACATGCTGCTGCCTAAGCAAAGCATGTGTAGGTCTCCACATCCATCAGAGAGGGAGTGACAGAGGCAGATAGAGGCAAAGACAAGCCATGGAGGGGTGGGTGAGTAAAACCTAAGCATGTTTATGTCACACACCTACCAGCACAGGGTATCCAACCAATGACAATTAAGTAGTGCTATCACATTTCTATGCAGTTATTGGATACACCACATAGGTTACAAGTTGTGGAGCCCTCAGAATGTATATGTGATGGTGAGTGACATCGGCAACAGGGATATGGTAGCTATTCGGTAGATGCAGTACATGTGCCTGTCTGCATGATCAGGTGCCAGCGTCAACACAGCCACATTCTCAAAGGGATGCACACACATTGACACACCTGGCAGGGCCAGGAATACAACCCAATACTAGTGAGATTGCCACAACACGTTACTGTGCCGGTATCACATGCACAACAGGGGTCATACAGAGGTGATATGGGCAAAGGGTATGGGGAGGTGACATCAGACAGCATGCTGCAGTATGCCAATGGGGGTTATAGTGAGTGTGAATGTGAACATACACATCATACAGCACACACATACACACACAGGGTGCCAGTACTGACATGCATAGGTACATAGTTTCACGGGTGTGTAGTGGTGAACTGTGCCAGATGGCTATACAAGGGGTACAGCTTGGCATCAGGCCACATGACAATGGTCTGTGTTGTGGCTCAGGGGTGTAGATTCTGGAATTTCCAACACAGGTGTGTATTGTATTTACCATCCAGTCCCCTGGGTGACTAATGCATGTAGGCAATGCTGTGCATTGCTTGCCATGTATGTGTTCCTTAGTCCATAACATGGATGGTGTCTGTGATGTGCACACCTCCCACATGCATGTACAGTGACATGTGAAACTGTACCTGAGGTGTCTGGCCCTTGTTATGTACACAGATTATCATCAGATGTGCCAGTCTTGGCCTCATGTGGCAGGAACTGGTAATGGATAGTTTACCATGCACCTACATTGATAGCATGTTAACGTCATTCCCTGGTGTCAGTGGCATCTGTCCATACAGTGCATGTTTTCAGGCATAGTATGTCCTTTGTGGGTCACATTTGATGGTACCACAGGTGTATTAGGTGTCCAGTGGGGAACATGGGGAAGGTGCACTGTCTGCATGTACATGCCTATTGCACAGATGAACAGGGTGCCATGCCCTCTGTAGGCCACTGAAATCACTCCATAATTACTATCACTGGACAATATGCAGTGTACTATCAACATAGCTGTTGCCTAGGCAAGTGTGTACGTGTATGAGGCATGGGTTGAGAGTGTTGTCTGGATAATACTAGGGTTGCTAACTTTGTTTGCCTGGCCTTGATGTCACATGTATGGGTATTGATCTGCACCCCACCCTCTTGACTATTTCACATCTGTTATCCCTGTACGGTGGACATTGTGATATATACTAAGGCCACTATATAAGAAATTTGCAAAACTCACTCCACATTGGGCCCAGTTGTTACACACTCACAAGCACCTCCACACAGAATACAAGTTACGAACACACACACACACACACACACACACACACACACACACACACACACACACACACACACACACACACACACACACACACACACACACAAACACACATCATGTCTAGGATTAGAACTGCTATCTAACTATTTTATTACACTACAGCAGTATGCAGTCATAGTCCCTAATAGACCTATCTAAAGATTTCCCTTTACCGCACTGTAATGCGATCTCAGAGTTTGTATATTTAAAGAGAGGGGGTGTAGGGGCTGCAGGGGGGCATGCCCCCCTGTTTGCAAGAGTTTTCTATGTTTCCTTTGCTTTTATTTATTTTTTCACTTTGTTGATGTTCTGAAACTTCGAACATAAGGTTTCGGCCTTATGGTGTTCTGAGTTTCGGAACTTCGACAAGGTAATAGGAACCCATTTTATCACACTATAGCAGTACAAAGTTATGGGATGCACCACGGGGATTACTGGGCTACACCTCTCCCAAAGGTGCATTTCACAGTGGATGACCTCAGCAGGCTTGTCATAGTAGGGCTATGGGGATGGCAATGTGTGTGCATGGGCCATAACCCATTCATCTAGAGGTTGACACGCCACATGTGTACACACACAGGGTCATATTTTACAGGTATGTGTATACAGCTGCTAGATGACTACTTCCTTGTACAGTCATGTTGCACAGCTGGGACGTGCACCACATAGTCTGTAATGCTGACAGATATTGGTGGCTAGTATCTGCAGTGAGTGCCATCTGAACCTCATATGGTTGGGGTACTTTGGCTGTGTGCTGGGTGGGACAGGCCTGGATGGCTCCTTGTCACAGTCACCCTCTTCCAGACATCTATGAACATCTACCTTTGACATTATAGTGTGTTGTCCTTACATATATGTCTGTATTCCTATCCACTGTGTGTGCAAGGCATGAGTGGTGCATTCTAACGGGTGTCTGCACTAACAACTGCGACTGCCAGATATGTCTGGTCCACTGGTGTTTGCAGACATGCTCAGTAAGACCTTTCAGTATGTTGTTGGCTGATATTGCCTTCGTTTCTCTTAAGTGTGTGAGCATGCCCAGTATGCCCATCGGTATTTAATTTGTGGATCGAGTCCAGGTAGTTTGTACTGCAGTGCTGACATTTGTGTTGTACACCGACAGGTGGCATGCTGTTTCTTCAGGGTATCCATCAAGCATTTGGCATTGACTGTTCCTACATTTCTGCATAGGATGGGGGCTCACCTGAATATTTCTACATTTCTACACAGGATTGGGGGCGACACACCTGACTGTTACTACATTTCTATGTATGATGGGGGGGGGGCACACCTGACTATTTCTACATTTCTGCACAGGATTGTACGGTGGGGTGGACTCACCTGTCTATTTCTACATTTCTACACAGGATTGGGGGGGCACACCTGACTGTTATTACATTACTACATAGGATGGGGGGCAGCACACCTGACACTTGTACATATTTGCTATGACTGTACTGGTATATCAGGTACTCCATTTCATTCTATATTCTTACCTATCATGCTGACAAGAGGCATACCAGTGTTCTACAGATTGTAGCTTTGGTTTCTCTACATATTAGTGTCTGACTTCCTACCCTTCATTACTAACATCCCACTGCCTGCCCTGCTGTAGTCTGTCTGTGTATGCTTGGGGGGGAGGTTAACCATAGCCATCATTCAGGGGCCATAGCAGAGGCTCTGTTTGGATTAGTCTATACCTGTCCTGCTGGCTGAGACTGTTGTTGGGTACGTGAACCGCCCATACTGGCATGTGTGAGTCATATAGACACACATGTCGCTCAGCACATATCCTGCAGTGGGTTTTGTCACCCTGTGTAGTACTGGCTACTATGGTGACTCCAGTATGTCTTACAGATGTCATGCTGCCACTAAGGGTGTCTACTTTCTGCTGCCATGACATTCAGCCACCCAATTCTCTTGCTTGCTCACATCCATACCATAGATACAAGTATTAACACATTCTACTCCATTTGGTAATTGGTAGGTTGATTTACTTACCTTGGGGTGTACTAGACTTGCGAATGGTGCTGGAGGGCTGCCTATATTGGATGTACATAGTACACTCGCTATACAGATTGAGCAAAGGTAGTGTCATATTTGGCATCCCTTTTACTTATGTGCGAGTCATTTCCTTTGTCCCTACTCCGTCAGTGTATGTGCTATGCATTGTCTCTTTACCAAAGCCTCGGCATACTGGGCACGCCTCCATCTACCTACTAGTGTAGGCTCAGGTTTTTCCTCCTCCTCGTCACTCTGTGCCTGGGCAGACCTTGGCATTGGTGGGGGGCTGTGTGGCCCTGCCCCATGCTGTTCCTGCTGCAGCTGTTTCTGCAGGATCATATTATGTAGCATGGCACATAAAATAACAATTTAGGTACATGTAGCTGGTGAGTACTGCAAGGCTCCAACGGATGTGTCCAGACACCAGAACTGTGACCTGAGCATCCCAAATACATGCTCTATTATAAGTCCGGTCTGTGTGTGTGCCTCATTATGGCATTCATGTTCAGGTGTTTGTGCATTTCTGATGGGTGGCATCAGCTGTGGCTCCAGTGTGTAACCAGCATCCCCCACTAGGTGACCGTAGGGGATGTCCCCACTGGCAAATCTCTGGTACAGCTGCATCAGATGCCATATGTGGGAATCCTCATAGCTTCCAGGGTAGCCAGCACACACATTCATTATAATGCCATGGGCATCACATACAACTTGGCAATTGATGGCGAGGATGCCCCTGTGGTTGATGTAGGCCTTACCCTGATCACCGGGTGATGCTTTGATGCATATGTGCTTGCAGTCTATAGCACCCACTACCTCAAGGTATTCTGTTATTTGGTGGAAGAGATGCATATTGCTGGCCAACACCTCACTGGTGTTGAGGAAATATACATGATCACTGGCATGTGCTGATATGGCATCCAGGAACTGGTGGAATACTCTGGATGCTGATGCCTGTGAGATCCCATGATAACCCCAGTTGAGCTTTGGGAGGTACCTGTGGCTAGTATTCCTAGGCTTACACATACCTTGGTATCCACTGGGATGGGTTCCCCTTGATCAGTTTGGTGTGTCAGGTGTGGCTGGCACAGCTCAACAATTTGTTGTAAGAGGTCTCTGTCCATCCTATAGCCCTCCAGTATCTCCAGCTCATGTAGCCCCTGGTAGGTTACCCTGGGTCAGTACACTCTTTTCCGTCTCCTCACTGTGGGTTGATCGGCAGCATTCACATCCCCAACAACCTCAGCCTCTTGCACATGTTGTTCTATGTTGCCTGCTGCAGCCCTTCTCATTTTGTAGGTTTGTTTGTTAAAATTTCCCCACTTGTATATACCGGTGGTGTAGAGTATGGGAAAAACCAGAGGTGAAGGTGTTTGCTTAGTTTATAGTAGTGTTCTGGGCTGGACTGGTCTGCTGACTGTGTAATTGGCTGATTCTGATACATTTCACCTGCCAGCTAAGCTAGTTCTCCTTGATTACCTTCTTTCTGCTGTTTTCCCTTCCCAATGCCTTCCTGTTTAAGCCCGGGTGCATACTGCGCAAACAGAGTGCTCAAATGTACACAGTGCTGCTATTTCCTAGTTTAACTTCTTTATTCTTCTGGTAAAACCCGGTTTGCGGTGCGCACACCTGCTTAGTCTTTGTAAAGAGTGCTAGGCAGGTTTAGACACACCCCCTAGCTGAGCCACAGGGCTCCAATCCACTTACAGTATGCCTGACACCACCCCATGATGTCACCTAACTCCTAGGCTTGCACCAAGCTGTTCCTACTCTTACAATGTTGGGACCTGGCTCACATGCTGGGGAAAACTGGGATCACTATCCTTCCCCTCATTTGCATATGATTGCCTGCTAATGCATAGTTACATCTCACACTGAGCCTCCCCCCTTAGCAACCACTAATCACTGGCCATGTTATCTTCTGCCTGCCATTGACTTGCATGGCAGAATACTGATTTTAGTTACTTAATGCTTAATTAAGGTTAATTTTTTTATTTTCCCCCGATCCAATTTGCATGCTGCTGCCCTACTCTTAAACAACTGAGACTGGCTTAAAAAAATGTTGATTTCTGTATTTTTTTTAATGTTTGCAATGCCAATGGCCTTATACTTGGCCACTGGCATGCTTACTACATGATATGCAGCCTTTATTTGGAACTGTCACAGCTCCATTTTGGATTTTGCAGAAATGTACTCGGTTACTGACCGAGTACATTTCTGCAGATAGCACTAGTCAGGCACAGATGGTTGCAAGCTCTCTGGATTACAAAATCAACTCATTTGCATAGATTTCTCCTGCAAATGGGATGATTTGCATACAACGGCTTCGTCTGTGTAGAATTAGTGAAGGAGCGCTCGTGCACGCCCCTGCAGGCTGTTCCTGGATCGCACGACAGATATATTGCCTGCTTGAGCTCCTTCACCAATCTTGCACACCGTGCAAGCTTTAGAGAATCTGGGGGTGAGTCTCTCTCTCTCTCTGCAAACAATGGATATCACAATTTTAGCCATCTGCTTTCTTAAAACAAATCTAATTGAAATACTTGTGAATGCTCATTTTCTTTTAACTTTGATTTAAACATATTACTCTTTTGCAGATGTCCATAATTGTGGAAGTATATTATTCCATTTTGTCCTTCAACTACAAACAATTATCATTCCACTTCAGATTCAGTCTATGTAATTTTCCCTGGCATTTCTGTTTGTACCTTGTGTCCACATTATGTGGTTGGTAGTCTTTTCCAGTTTATAATCATACTACTTTTTTCTATCTCTTCTGAATTATTTTTAGTAATTATTTTACTTTTTGATGGATTTTAATTATCAGCAAATTCATTTAAGTACACAATATGCTTTTCAACTTACTGTCCATTAACAGCTGTATCAGTAAAAAGCTAAGTCCCAGATATTGAGTATTTCTATATTCCAAAACTGCAAAATGGCAGTCCTATAGCTTTTTTTAAAGTTCTTCATGAGGATTTCAAATACTGTATAGTTTTATCAACCTGTCCATTGGTTTTCTAATAGAGTGTATTTTTGCAACTTGATACAACTCACACTCGTAGAACTGTCCGGAGATTCTGACTTGTGTGCTATAGATTATTTATGAATATGAGAACATCATGTGACAATACTATAATTAATCTCACTTTATGTTATTATTATTTGGTGTTGTTCATTGGCGGTTACCTCATTTGCATAACAGAAGCTGAGTTCCTAGCTTGTTCAAAGGAGTTTCCTCAGTTTTTGCTATACAATAAAAAGTGTCATTCCTCTGTGTTTATTTAAGGACATATGGAGAGCTTTCTGCAATCTTTTGCACAAATTACAGTGCAGATGGATTATTTGTCTAGGTTTGATCCTTGTTTGCCATGCACTGTGATAACATCACTAGGAAGTTAGTGTCTTCAACATAGTTCACTATCACATTGTGACTGTGTATTACTGAAAATTGAGTATTACTAAATAGCATATAGCAATCAAACCCCACCTCCTACTATACTGACAGATTACACAGTATTAACAAGATGTAACAAACACACACTCGATCTATGCTACCCTTATTGCATATATGCATTTTACCTACTTATTACAAAGTATAGATTGTGAGGCTATAAAAAATCTTCCTCAATGGAGATGAACCTGTACCTGCTTAAATCATATTTTGTTGATCTGTGTACTAGCCATGGACACCACAGAAGAAAATCATGCAACTGTAGTCACAAAGTATATATGTGATGGGATATTATTAACTCTGTGTGTCTGAATGAAAATGAGTAGGGTTAAAAGGAACTATATAGCCTTAGTAGATCAAAACCTTCCTCCTGCCAAGCTATTATATCCAATAGAATACCTTCCATCTCATATGTATAGTAAACCATTATTATATGTTCAAAGTGCTTTTCAGACTGGCACAATGCACATCTCTTTTGATTCAAAAACCCAGTCTGCCTAACTCATATTCTTTTCACCTGTGCACTACTTATGGGCACCACTGAAGAAGTCAGAAAAACTGTAAGAAAGCACACATTTGAAGGGTTGTCACAACAGTGTGGAAGACTGCAAAATGAGCAATATAAAAAATGTCTTTAATTAATAGAACACAACCCCCACATACTTTATAGACATGTTAAGCATCAGCTCAGGAGTCCATTCAGCCAAGGAAGGTAATACAGTTAAAAAATAATGGCAATGTATGCTTATATAATTATTACTTTCTGTTGCACCTTGAGGGCAAGCTCTCTCATGTGATGGTCAGCAAATGATTAGCAAGGCCAATGAATTTTCCTTAATTTTTGCCATGAGAAGATAACTGTTATTTCTCATTTCGTCTATATGGATAGCAATATTGCTCTGTGAAAACCCATGCACAACACTGAACACAAAAATAATAATTTGTTTTTTGTTTTAAAATTCTCTGTCCATGTGTGAGATGTGACAGATGAGTTACATAAACTGAAATGTCAATGTAGGGCACAATATACATACATGAATCTAGTGGTAATAGTCGATTCAGCATTACACCCACATGCTCAACATCGATACAATAATGTCAAGGTGCAAAACACTGATGCCTTCTGTGCATGCTCCTAGTTTATGCCTTGGAACACACATTTACAAAAGCATTGTTTCCTTCCCTGGGAATTATCTTTTATCATGCAACTGTCAGCCATCTGTATTGTCAACCCAAGTGGGTCAACAATACAGAGGTTGATCTTAGAAATGATTGACCACCCTCATAGCACATATATCTATATCTATATCTATATCTATAGCTATATCTATATCTATATCTTTATTTTTATCTATGCCAGTTCTGGGGAGAATGTAGTATACCATAAGATACAAGGGATGCTAACATAGTTGCTATCTGTAAGTATAAGGATGATAAAAGGGATTGTAATAACTATCGCAGTATCTCCCTTTTCTGTACCATAGGGAAGCTGTTTGCACATGTTGTCCTGAAGAGGCTCCACGTTCTTGCAGAGAGAGTCTACCACGAGACTTAGAATGGGTTCAGAGATGAACGGTGTGCTATAGATATGGTTTTCTCTGTTAGTCGACTACAAGAAAAGGGCAGGGAGCAGAACAAACCTCTATTTTGTCTTCATTGATCTGACAAAGACAATCAACTTCGGTAGGAAAGGTCTGTTTGCGATTCTGGCAGAGATCAGCTGTCCTCTAACGCTGCTTATCATTATCAAGGCCTTCCATGAAAGCATGAAGGGGACCATCATGTATGGCAGATCCACATCTGAACCTTTCAAGATTTTCAGTGGAGTAAAGCAGGTATGTAAACTGGCTCCAACATTATTTGGTATCTTCTTTTCAGTTCTTTTGAAATTAGTTTTCAGAACTGCTACAGATGGTATTTTTCTCTAAATCAGAATGGACAGCACTCTTCAAATTGTCAAGACTTAGTTCGAAGACTTGGGTACTTAGGTTATAAGCCAAAATTTAGGCAATGAGGCATCAATCTGCTTGCGTGACTGTGAGCTGGAGGTGGTTCATGAGTTTGTGTACCTAGGCTCTACAATCTCTGACAACTTGTCGTTTGATAGTGAGATCAATAAGTGCATTGGAAAAGCTGTCATAATGTTTTCCAGGATGACACAGAGAGTATAGGCTAATAGTAAGCTCAGACAAAGAGACACTTAAGACAAATAATATATGAGCATATGTATGATGTAAACAGAAAGAAGGAAACAAATGCACTTTTTAGACACATATTGTCATGTAAGGAAGCTAATTTAAAATTTTGGGTTCTGGAATTGTTACCCAGGGATAGTAGAGGGGGAGATTGGGAAAACCAATTAATCTATAGAGAATTGATATAGCAATTACGATTGGATGCCAATACACCCCCAGTAATGAATGATTATGTGTCAATTTTACCTGCCCTAAGGTTAAGGGCCAACAAAGTTAAAATCAACAATAAAAGAAAAGTTTGAAGAAGAATTCATAGTCCATTACATGAAAATGATAACTGCATGCATATATATATATATATATATATATATATATATATATATATATATATATATATATATATATATATATATAAAACATTAACATTAATTTATTTGTTGCCTTCTCTAATACATACTCAACATATACATTTTAACACATATTTTAACATATATTTTTTTAACTTTAATGGGATTAGTACAACCTATTCACTTATATATTTATATATTTATACTTATATTTATATTATATACACATATATTTATACTTACAATTATATATATATATATATTATTAGTATTCATATTAAAACTATAGATTTATGGGACGATTATTACGTAACAGTGTTTTTAAACAGTTTTATACAAGCTCAACACACAACAGTTTACCAATCAACACATAGATTTTTGTTGGATATTTGACACATTCATTTATTGTTCACACATATACACATTTTCATGTGTACAAACGGTGAAAATGGTGTAATACAACTTTATTTATTCTTACCACAGTGACTTGAGGTCTCTTAAGAGAAATGCATTTTGTTAAAATGAGTTGAACTACAGTTTTCTTAATTGTAATTAATTTAACTAAATTGAACAATTGATTAATAGAGACATATAAATATGTGAGCAGAAATACACTGGTTATTCTGATGAAGTTTCCTGTATTGGAAATGAAAGCGCTTAATCCTTTGTGACGAAATAATCTCTTTGTTCAAGTTTTTTGTTCGTTGTTTGTTCGTACAATAAATTAATTCATACTATCCATTGTCTGATTTTGTGGACTGAACAGTCTTTGAAGAAAACAACGTTTATTATTACCCATTTAGCCTGTGGGACTGCCTTTATTGGAAATCCTGTGTTATGCAGAACATTTGTGGTTACTAATAGTAAGCTCACTGTGCTCCCCCAAGGTGCAGGTTTACACAGCATGTTAAAATAAAAAAGCAAAGCGTGACTTGGGCGAACCACAAAACAATGAACCAAAACATCCAAGAGATGGTCAATAAAGGCAAGCGACTAATAAACACAATGCTAGCGTACACAAAAAAATTTATTTATTAATACATTTTTTGTGTACGCTAGTACTGTGTTTATTAGTCGCTTGCCTTTATTGACCATCTCTTGGAAATAAAACTTTTGTGTACGCTAGCATCATGTTTATTAGTCACTTGCATTTATTGACCATCTCTTGGACTTTTTACACAACATGTGTTTTAAGCACATTACTGTATGTCAGCGAAACATGGACTCTACATTCAAAACAGAAGCAGCAGCTCAATGTACTCCATATGCGCTGGCTTAGGCGTATACTTAGTATCTCATTGCAGGACAAGATCCCTAACAGCATAATGCTTGAAAGGATGGGCACCACCTCTATGTTCACCCTCCTGAAACAGAGATGTATGCACTGGTTGGGTCGTGTGTCATGCATGATGGATGGTCAGGTACTGAAAGACCACTTTTTTGGAAAGCTGGAGTCTGGAAAGAGGCTGAAAGGGAGACCCAAATTGCACTACAAGAACATATGCAAGCATGAACTCAGTGCTCTCTCCATCAGCATGAACACCTGATATTCTCTCACTACGGAATGTGGAAAGGGATGATACTCCCAGATTGAATTGCACAGCCATAGAATACGCTACTTGAATCAGTCCAACAGAGGTGCAAAACCATGATGCTTTTGGATTGAATGATGCCTACTGTCTGTCAGATATAGATAAATACGTAAAACTATACATTACTGGAATGGAAACCATGCTTGACTAAGTGATATGCTCCAGATCAATGAAGTATTATGTAAAGATACATAAGAATTTATACTGCATGTATCTGACAAGTAATAATGGTTATCTTTATGCTTTACATGTTTTTGGATAATGGCATCATAAATATTTTATCAAAATAACACTATGTAGACTGACCAATTGTACTAAATCATTTTTTGTAAATCACACCTCACACTCTGGTGAAGTTGAGAATTAAGTATAGGACTGGGACATAGTTCTCCTATGAGAAAAGTGCCCTTTTTATCTTCGAGAGGGGAAATTTGGAGAAGGGAGTCAGGGATGTCAGAGCCAGGTAACAGTGGGAGGTTAGGTAGCAAGGAAAGACAGATATGACTGACAAGCTATGGAATTACAAGACAAAAGAGAGGGTACACTTTAGTGAATGAGACATCAGATAAATAGAGGGCAGACAATGGTACAGGCTGGATTGTATAACATAACAGGGTTGGTTATAGACACAAAATTGAGGGGGTAACACTGAGTGTGGGGTAAGGATATTCAGAGATACATACTCTTCCCCTGGGAGCTGTCATCACAGGGTCCTGCTTCAGTGCTGGGCTGGAAGACACATCAATCAGTCACTAGAGCATTTTCTCAATACATCCAATATGAGCATTGAATATCCTGTCCATAATCTCCCCTAAAATTTCTATAGACTCCTGACTAATAAAAAAAATGATACCTCCACTGGCACTGTTCTCAGTAGTTAACACTGCACCATTGACCAGAACAGAGCTACCTGAAGCAGGTAGAGCAGGTAGTATAGATGGTGTGGCAGCAATTCTGGTAGGCTGTGACCCAGATGTTCTAGCAGCCTTTTCTGTTGGTGTTGGTAGTGCTGCCCCTGCCACCTGTGGGGAAGGGGAGAGACAGGCTATGTCAGAGTGGTCAGTTCATGACTCTCTGTGCTATTGCATTTAATTGTAACAGAAATTAAGAAAATGAAAATAAATAAATAAACAGTTCCATAAAATGTGGAACAAGATGGTGGGGGTGAGACAGAAAAATAATGTAAATGTCTTTCTTAAGTACTTTTTCATAATCATAAACTACAGAGAATGACAACAATAATTTCATCTTAGGATATACACATTTCTTTTAACATCTTGACTATGTTATTAATTATTGTATTAGTTTAGCTAATAAGAATTAATATATGTAAGCAATGAAAACCCACTACCAGCATAACAATGCCAGCACACATAATATTTTACATGATGAATCACTTGTCCAGTGGCATGCAGAATCCACATTTATTACTTTTGTACAATGATCATATTTGCTGTAAAGAATGGCATTATTGTTAGATTTTGTTTGGCTGTATCAGTTTAATTTACCAGCATTTTAATTGGTAACTATCACAACTGAAGCATTCATTTTTCACAACAAACCCTATACTTACCCAGGCACTCTCTTAGGCATTTTAGTCACTTCCTATGCACCTCTTGATTCCTTTTTATCTCTGCAGAAACTAGAAATATATAGAGCATAATAAAATGTGTATGGAGTCATGCACTGGCAGGGTGGAAGGATGCGGAAATTATGTTACACTGGGATCAAACCTCTGCCTCCCATCAGCCAAGACATTCAGGCTTTCTGTGGCTTATGTCATTATAGAGATGATGGCACTATTCCCCTATAGGTTAACAAAGTCCTTGACAAACTATACCAGGCATCAGCCTTCTACAGAGTCTTGGTACAGCACCCCTGCAGGAGCCTGAGGCATAATGAGACACAGAATTTGCTGTCCTCCTGCAGTACCTTCCCCTTCACCAGCATTGTTGTCCTGTCACTGAACTGGTACCCAAGGAAAATCTCATGTTTCCCATCCTTTGCACAATGCTGGAAAACTTGGAGAATTGCACTTGAGAGATGGATGCCAGAAGAAATATTATATTGGTATTTTACTGTCATGGCTCCAATAACACCCGTCAATATTTCTTCCATCTGTTTGCTGCTGAGAATACATGCTCAGCAGTGACTCCAGCTAATGGCTGATGGCTAATAATGGGAAATCAGTATAATTTAAAATGACAGATTTAGATTTCAAAGCAGACATATGGAGCTATTCCCATTGCAGATTATGTTCACCCCCAACAACTTACAAGTCAAGAGATTAAAAAATTCTGCATGCCTATCCATGACTCACTTGATTTGCTTACTAACCTACAGATACCAGAGAATGACACATTTGCAGGAAGTTTTGGAACAGTATGGAGAACTGCAAAATGAGCAATGTTAAACAGATGTACGTAATCAGAGGATAAAAGCCCTCTACATACCTTAATGTAAAATTACACATCACATTTGAAGTACAATGAGCCTTAAAAGTTGTTAGAGTTCAAATAATTATCTCAACTTATGCAGATACTTTTATTCTTTCTGGTGCTCTTTTTTTCAAACACCTTGACTGAATTATCACTTGTGAAATAGGCAAATTTACATTCATAAAAAAGTAATCAAACTATATTAACATAATAAACATTATAGTTCACATATATTGCTATATATCATATAAGCTAAGCAACATTACATACAGTATTCAATTCCTGCCTTGTTTTTAAACAAGAAACATCTTTGTTAAACCATCACTTACTACATAGGCAATCATAAATTTATACAATAAAAACAAACCACACTGACACACTCCTAGTTTCATTTTCCATTACTTATAATCTACCCAGTCTTTCTCACTCAGACATTACATAACTCATTTAAGTCCTGCTGACTTTTAAACCCCATTCCTCCCTTGTAGGTATTGTTCCCAAGACTCCCATTTTTCCTATGTAGTTTGCTCCAACCCTTTTCTAAAGATCTCAATTCCAGTTGTTTTATTTCTGTTGCTATATTCACTATTTCCAATATAGTCACTTTAGATTTTGATTTCCATTTTCTAGTAATTTCATTTTTGGCAGCCACCTTTATTAGACACAGCAAGGCCTTACCATATCTAGACAATTCAGATTCTGTATCATAAATCAATAAATCACCCCCCTCATCAGACCAATCCGCAGATCAATCTGCCCACCCAAGATCTCTGACAGTGCACTATGTAGGGAATCCTTAAAGTCTGCAAACTCACCTGACTCCCAGAAGATATGTTCCTAATTACCTCTTTCTTCCCCTTCACACCTCTTTGCTGTCTGCCTGAGTAAATCTTTCTGTGCTCCTTGAGTTTAAGTTCAGTCATGCAGTGGTTATCAAATCATTAGCATGGCCAAAAGATTTTTCTTCGATTTTTTTCCATAAGATGAGAACTGTTATTTATTGTTACCTACCTATATCTATCATTATTGCTCTAGGCCAAGAATCACACAATGTCTGAACACAATTTTTTAAATGATTTTATTTCTTAAATCTTGTGTGTTTGTATGTGCGCGCATGTGTGTGTGCATGTGTGCATGTGTGCGTGTGTTTGTATGTGTGATGTGCTTATGTTATTTTGCAACATGCTAAAGGCCATTAGGTAGAGAATTAGCTATGCATGCCACATACCTTTCAAAGAACGTGTCAACATCAAAGAATTGCTTATTTTGTACTTTTCCTTTGCATTTATCTGCATGTCTTCTAAGTTTTTCTGCCTGTGCTGATATCTTTAGTTTATTATTGACAATAGTGCACAATAGCTCCAGCACATGGCTGCAAATATTTTTAGATTCAGTAAACTGGATGTAATGTCGCACACCCACATGTAAACATGGCAATTTCCATGGCATGCAATTTACAGCATAAGTAGATGAATTGTATGCTGATGAAGCAAACCAACATGGTGGAGCAATTCAATAACTGCAAAGCAAACGTGTAGACTCCATGCTTGGGTTGCCCATGTATTCCATTCTTTTCCGAATACAGCCATGGAAAGGAGACTACATTGAAAGAAGAGCAAGTAAAAGTCCCTAAATTTGAACAGAACTGACCATAACATGTAACCCCACACACCTTATGACATTATTAGACATGGTCTTTGCTAGAAAATTAGATTAACCATAGTAACAATTCCTTTTTAAGTGACATGACATAAATGCAGTTTTGCTCCCCCACCCCCAAGTGAAGAATATACTTGTAACTAATGTAGACAGCTAAAAGTATAAACCCCATGAAACAGATTATTCATACTGTCATGTAAACATATGCAGTATGTATCTGAGGAATACAGTCAAATTATATCAAAACCTGTATTCCTCTGTGCAGATATATAGTGAAGTAATACCCTCCCTTGTTTGTACAACATTGGGGTCCCGTTCAGATTTCCTGCCTACACGGTTATCAACTGTGTACATTTAGGGCTATCAAAATGGTGAATATGCATATAAGGTCAAAACTCATTAGAGCTGCTAAATCCCAAAAAAATGTAACCATGTAGGGATGTTTACTTCATGTAAGCACTTCCACAGTGTTCGTTTTCAATGGATGCTAACAGTTAATGATGACATCAGGAGTGTGTGTCAGGTTACCCTTACAGAGGAGTACATGTAGGTCTGGGAAATGTGAAAGCACATGTAAGCAGAGCACAATTCACAAGTTCTGTTTCATCCTCTTTATTGTTTGTTAAAATGTGTCATCTCTCTTCGCTTTAAGTAAATATTTGTTTAATTTTTGTCTTTATTTGTGTAATGTGGCACTTAGAGCAACCACAGGAAATGGAGGAATGAATGGCAGGTTTCTAGTGCTTGTCACATAACTACCCCTGTCACAGTACATATATGTGTAGGGCTAGAGTATAGATGGTCCTGAGTTCTAGTACAGGATCCGCAACCTTTCCTTCAATTTTTGAGCTGCATGTTTGTGTGATATCACAGGAACAGTGAAAAGTAATAACAAGATTACCTGTGTTTACCTTATTTAAGTATCAATGCTTGCAGTGGTGTGGAGGTGTGCATCACGCATTAGTCAGAACCAGTGGAGTTAGTATATTCAGTAAAGCATCAGATATTTTTCATAGGTGCTAATTACAGCATAAGCAAGTGATTTTCAGTACAGTGGAGCTATCCAACAAGCTGTAAAGCATTCAAGTAGCCTCCATTCTGTTTCTTCCTGAATACTTCGATACCATGGGAGTAGAGACAAGGAAATTTTAGCCCTGAAATAAAATTGTGTCAACTGCTACATTTGCAAGGTAAGTCTTGAACCTGTAATGTATTCTTTAATACTATTATTACATATCCTTGTATTTGTTAACTTGTGGTAGTAATCAAGTAAATAATGGTGGATTTGAACAGAAAGTCCCTCAACATGTGACAGCAGACACTTATTTTACTTGTATATGCCCATTACTAAGTATTTTTTCTTATTATTCTAATTTTTAATTGTACTTTTTGCATGATGCACCACATAGCGCAAACAGTGGAAGCAGGGAATAAATACATTTTAGGTTGGCTGTGTTTATCTGGTTTGAGCAAACCAAGGCAGACCACCTAGGAAGCAGACAGCCAAAAATAAAAACAGGATACAGTCAATGAATGTCCTTGTCCATAGTGAAAACCCGTCCTGGAGTACAGATGGTACTGGGCTCTAGTACAGAGCATGCAACCTTTGTTTTACTGCTGTGATACTGCAGTTTACAGCAATGAAGTGTAACATAGACAACTGTTTCCTCAACATTCTTGTGGTAACATGTGTAAGTGAAGGACTGCCATGCACATGGTCCTGGGTTTGATTACAACATATTCCATACATTTGTACTTTTCCTGATGGAGTAATCTATCTATTATCACATTTATGATCAAATGTATGACTGTGGGCATACTACGTACTATAGTCCTGTAAATGTATTCCTGCTATCTGGACCAGCATGGCTTTACCTTTTGTGAAAAACACATACACAACTGCCTATACATGCAATTGCTTGACACTATTGCATTCTGCTTGTCAGACATTAGCAATGTGGTTTGCATTTGCGCACTGCTTACCTACACACAAACAGGTGTAACTCACATGCATGTGCACTTTGTTAAACATTGCACAAATCCACTGCTCACTGTGCTATGAAACTGTATATATGATACTGTCTTATTGGTGTTTATTGTTCATTTTCTTTGACATAAAATTACATGTGGAAACACTGCAAACTAAGGGCACAATCTAACTATATATCATATATTTACAATACATTCATGAGTAAGCAGTACAACTCTTGGGTCTCAATATTTATTTCCACCCATATACCAATTATACTACAAAGTGTAATATATAACGTTGTTTGCTCACTCATGGACAGGGCCAGATGGTTGTGCTCACAACCTCGCTCTGCTAAACTTAAACATCCAACTATGCTCAATAAACGCATTTGTGTTTTTACACACCTAGGCTTCTAATCACCCTTGTGCTGTTAAGCTAATGACATCATATGAACCTATGAATCTATGTGCCTATGCAGGCCTCCCAACCTGCTGTCCCCCACATGGCCTGCTGTCATCTATTATAAGTTCACCTGCAGTCTTGTATAAATCAGACTTGTACAGTGGCACTTGTGTAAAGTACTGAGTTCTGTAGTCTGTGTTCTTTTATAAGTAGTGGTTCAGTTCTCACTGTAGTCAACTGTGTGTGTGTGTGTGTGTGTGTGTGTGTGTGTGTGTGTGTGTGTGTGTGTGTGTGTGTGTGTGTGTGTGAGAGAGAGTGTGAGTGTGTGTGTGTGTGTGTGTGTGTGTGTGTGTGTGTGTGTGTGTGTGTGTGTGTGTGTGTGTGTGTGTGTGTGTGTCTGTGTCTATTCAGAACAGCAGGTATGCATCCTGCAGTTACTGCTCCAATCCCATAAATTAACAGTATTTTGATATTTGCACTTGCCTACAGATCCATTTCAGGTAAGCCTCCCAACTACTATCCAACATGCACTGCTGATGCTATCCACTATAAGCTGACCTGCAGTCATGTAAAAGTCAGACCTGTGCTGTGGTGCCTACGTAAAGTACTGTGTTCTGTAGTCTGTGTAATTAGATAGATAGGGGTTCTGCTCTCACTGCAGTCAAGTGTGTGTGTGTGTGTGTGTGTGTGTGTGTGTGTGTGTGTGTGTGTGTGCGCATGCACACCTAGCCAGAAGAGCTGGTACACATCCTGCAGTTACCGCTGTAATCCCATACATTAACAGTATTCTGATACATACACCAGCCTACAGATCCATTTCAGGCAGATCTCCCAGTGTCTTCTAGCCAACATGCACTGCTGATGTCATCCACTATAGTTTGACCTGCAGCCATGTGAAAGTCAGACTTGTGGTGTGGCTCTTAAGTAAAGTACTGTGTTCTGTAGTCTGTGCACTTAGACAGGTAGGGGTTCTGTGATCACTGCAATCAACTTGGTGTGTGTGTGTGTGTGTGTGTCATAGTCAGCAGAATATACATGCTATCTAGTTACTTCTCCAATGGCATGGATTTCCAGTATTTTGATACTTGCACAAGCCTACACATCAATTTCATGCAGTCCTTACAATCTCTTGTCTCTCACATGGCCTGCTGAAGTCATCCACTATAAGCTGACCTGCAGCCATGTAAATGTCAGACTTGTGCCATGATACTTGTGTAAAGTACTTTATTCTGTAGTCTGTGTACTTAGGCAGGGATCTATTCTCACTGCAGTCAACTGTGTGTGTGTGTGTGTGTGTGTGTGTGTGTGTGTGTGTGTGTGTGTGTGTGTGTGTGTGTGTGTATGTGAGCTGTTACTTGACATTACAGAGAGCATTTTACATCAGTTTGTGGGACACTGTTATTACCATATGCTCAACAGACAATGCTAATGTCAACGGCTAGGCATGATAAGACACTGTCCTGGAAGACAGGCAGATGTCACCTCATCCGATACCAGACAGATTACAGTGACATATCTTTTAATCTATACACATACATCATGTCATGGTTTGTAGGCCCCGTGTTATCTTGATGAGAAAGCCCTGTGGTCTGTTCAGCTGCTGCATGTGTCTGGTGAGGTACATGCAAAAGAGAGCATTATACTGTATTACTGCTCTGATGAGGTTTGGCTACAGGGCTGTGATACAATCCTGAGATCTGAATGTGATGGTGTGACTTATGATGTGCACCATAATTTTGTACTATAAAATCATTATAGAGAAAAGTTAGAAAGTAATAAGACACATTGCAGTTTCTGAATTTACAACCCTTACAAGTGAATACTCTGTAAAGTAGTGAAAGGATGATGCTACCCACTGTATAACTTGGCAAGGAAAATATAAGTGACAGGTACATTTATCAGTTCAACAACACAAATGTAGATATACTAAGCACTAAGGTAGCTATGCACCCTGTCCATCAGACACTAAGCTTTTGTATCCCTGAAAACAAAAGGGAGAAAACATGGATATGGCACAGTTATCATCATGTGCACAGGGTGCTGTTGGGAGGGGGGGCAGGAGGCCTAGGTTGACACAAAAGGTCGGTGATTGTGTGTGAGTAAGAAAGTGAAGCAGGCAGGCTAAACCATGTAATTGTGTGTGTGTGTCTGTAGGGGGTCCTCTATGTGAAAGTGGAGTGTGAGAGTCAACATGAACACAGCCAAGCTCAGTGCTAGCTCTACATCTTAGTATGTCAGACAGGTGTGAGCCATGCATGGTAGAGACAGCAGTTCATCGTTGTCACCCTCAGCCATGAGAATAGGCTCTGCCAAGAATTGTACTGGCACCAGAATGCCCAAGGTCAAATGCAGTGTTGCTACCTGAATGTGACTGATGTCTGCTGGATGTGTTCCATTCATGGGAATGAATGCCCAGGACCATGACCCCATGGCCTGCCATATCTGGATGTAGCCAGCAGACTCACCAATGGAGCAGTGGAAGTACTGACACTATGGGAACATAATCAGACATGACTACATTGGCTATCAGCAGATATTCTGGCTGATCTATGCCCACAAGGATGCCCTTCCCTTCCCAGCTGATGTTCCTTCACAGACACTGCTCTTCTGTCATGTCATTCATCCAATCCATTGCATTGGCAACATGGTAGAGGCAGTCACACATGCCAGCCTGTGCCACATCTATAACCCTGAGCATTTGTCTGGAGCATCTGTCTGAACATGTCTTTGTCTCCATGATGGTACTAAACATATGTTAGGTAAGGAAGAGGCAAATGCACTAGGTGGAGGAGAGACAGCAAGCTCCCTCTGAGCACTACTATCAGCCCTTCAGTGTGGCAACTCACCCACACTTTGGCTACAGCCAGAGCCAACAGGCACTGAAGCTGAAGTGGCCACACTTCCCTGATCAATGTCCTTGCCCTCCACCTGTCCAATATCTGTGGGCTGTATGAACTGGGTAGGCTTAGGCCTACAGGCTGTGTCTGGGGTAAATGAAAGGGGGGTGGCTGGATGTCAACCTCTGTGTTAGATTCAACCACTGCACTCCCTGACTTTGCCTCAGTTTGGCAACCAACATCATCAATGTCTGCTGCGACACTGACATCAGGTGGCACAGGGTCCACACTCCAACTGTCATGATCACCTGTGATAAAAAGGAAGAAACACAGGAATACATTCATACCTGCACTACAATGATGCAATATATGTTAAACAACTAACAGTGCTGCCACTATTACAGTCAGTACAACAATACAAAGAACATGCCTAAAATGACACATTATGATATTTCTTTAAATTATCTGCAGTACTAGCAATACATTTATTTGGCTTACCATCTGCAAGAGGCATGTCTTGCTGGATTCCTGATGATCCTGAAATAAGTTAAGCGAGAGGTAAGGGCAACATCATCACATTTAACAGTAAGACAGGGGGTAATACATGTGCTCCTCTATATCTTCATTAACTCTACTTTCAACAAGAATGTGGCTGACAACTTCAAACTATTCTTATAACTGTAGCAATCCTCAATCCCACCCCCCAAACAAAGGCATGCGACACAGAAGTAATGTTTATGTCAATTGTTTTACTATACAACCATATTCAACTGGTCATATAACAAAGCCTACTTGGAAGCTCCTCTTGGGAGTCAGAAGGAGTGGTATCCACATCAAGGACATATTGTGGTCCACTCTGCTGTGAGATCTTATGATGAAGGATATTCACCAGGAACTCTTCAGTCGGGGAAATCAGGTGGTTCTGTAGCAGGCCCTCCCCTGGTTATCCTTCTGGTCTTTGGCAACTGCAGCTGCTTGCCTCCATGCATGGATTATCATGTCAGTGGCTCTGTGGCACACCTATTCAAAGATTCAGTTGTGGCCACCAACAGAACTGATGTTCTCAACAATCTGCTGCCATAATTGTAGCCTGTGTGCCATATTTGGCCAACTCCTTCCAGCAGAAATGCCCCATGTTAGCAGAAACAGTCAACAATGATGTTCTCTGGAATGCTGAATGGGGGTCTCTGCCTCACTGACATTGTCCTAAAAGAGAACTGAATGATAATGGACAAAAGTATCACATAACTACAAAGTAACTGTTTCCAAATAAAACAGTTAAGGTAGGCAGTCAGTAGTACCCACTAGAAAAACATAAAACATAAATACTAACAACAGGCAGGATGCAAAACAAGGAGAGTAACAAGGGCAACATATCCTTGTATGTGCCATAGCAGTAACTCAACTGTGCTCCTCCCAAAAAGCACAGCCCATTCTAGTTTGTGACATAACAGCAACTCTTTTTTGCCCCCCACCCACAAAAGAAAAGGCAAATTAAACATTTTGCTAATAAAACATCTCTGTAATGTTAAAAGTGGTTTCAAAGGACATGTCCCTGAAACATTTGTACATATCTGTCGTACAAGAACAAATAATCAGAAAGGAACAAAACAGGTTCCAGGGGGGTTCATAAAATGAACACGTCTAATAAAAGGTAAAATAGCATATACAACTGCTAAGCGCTTTCACATCAGCTTCTTCAGACCATCAAAACTCTTCCCTAAACAGCATCAATTAATTTATATCAGAGGCAAATCAGTAATAGTCAATTAAAGAACATGTCTCAAGCATGACCCAATAAAGAAATACATTGAAATACTTCCCATCTAGCACACTGTTATGCATATCAAAATCTCTCGCTAAATTAATAAAACATATAAAGACATAACATATTATGTACTAAGACCACATCCCTTTAAGATCATCTTTAAAGGGACCTTCTCATTCAAGCCCCTGCCTTGATCAGCTCTCAAACAAATAATCCACATAACATTCAGCACTTCAGTAAAATTCTGCACATGCCCTCATGTAAACTAGGTTTAATGATATCAATAACCTAATAGTGTGTTGTTAACTGGTGTCTCTCACATATTTTGACAGAGCATTGTTGGCTGAATGAATACAGATATTATACATGTGTTCCCTTACTCTATCCTTTAACATCCTATCAGCTTTGCCAAAATAAAAAAACTTACATTGTAGACAATAACTCAAGTAAATAACATATGAGGTCATATAATTAGCTTCTACCTTAAATACAAATTTTTGCCCAGTGTCAAGATGTATAAAGAGACCACTGTCGCCTATATAACAGTAGTTATATGTACCACAAGGTAGTGTCACATTAATAGCCTTATATGTATGGCCAGAAAAAGTTTTGGGATAACAAAGCAATCTTTTCAAACATTTTTTTATTCTTATAACTAAAACAGGGGACTTCTACAATTCCTTTTATCTTAGGGTCAGCAGTCAAAATTCCCCAGTGTTTATTAATCACTTTTGTAACTGCCATGATGTCAGTGGTGTAAAACATGGGGACAGGAACCGCCCCTTCAAATCTATGATGGATAATCTATCATTGGAAGATGTATTATGTTCAGAAAAATATAGTTTTGCCACATCATTACTCAAAGATGAAATCACATCCAGAACATTATCTACCTCCATTTTATTATATCCTCTCATAATCAACCTATTCCTTAGATCAGAGACTTCATGACGAAGCCCCTCCTCAAAGGCATTATGCCTAGAGGCTTTCTTTCCATGTCCTTTAACAATATTTCTAAAAAATATATGTGGGATGCATGCTACATCTATGTAGCAAAGTATTTTTATAGCATGGCTTCCTAAAAATTCCAGTGTTCACATCTTCATTGTCCAATTTATATACAAATAAATCTAAAAAATCAATCTGTGTTTCAGAATACTTCATGGAAAACTTCAAAAATTATGTAGAAGTATTCAAAATCATGCAGTTCAACTGCATCCCCCTAACCATTGTATATATTTATCACAAATCATTCTATTTTCTCAGTTATTTATTTATTTTTTTTGGGGGGGGGGCACTGTTTGCGCACTGAACCGCTTGGCACAAATGGGTTTGGCTATACTCTTCTGGTTTGCATGTAAAGCAGCACTGCACAAACTGGACAAATGGACCTCCCAAGTAGCAGACAGGACCCAGGCAGCCACATACATATACTGGATGCATTCAATTAATAATATTGGCCATCACACAAACACTAACATATAAACACCAATCCAGTGCTATGGCAAAAAGCAGTAATAAGTGTTATATAAAACTGTATTGGAAACCAGTACCATCCAGCCCAATAACATACATATTTACTCTCTTGAGTGCAGGAACACATGCTGCCACAGAGAGGGTTAATTAGCAGTTATAGTTTAGAGACTCCATACTAGCTATCACACTTTAGAATTTGGATTTACATGTATAAATAAATGAAACTGTTACATACACCTGGATTTGAACCCAGTACCACATAACCCCCAAAAATTGGATCAATGCATTAATAAATGGTGCTACAGACTCAGCTGCATAGTGGGTATATTTTAGAGACTGAATAGCAAATGGCAGACTTAACTACTGTTGCATACACCTACCACTTAACTGACTCTCTGGATGCAAGTGTTAATTCACTTAATGCAGTTACATGTTCCTTTTTGGGGCCAGATGGTACTGGCTCTGAATACAGCTTTAGCTAATGCATGGAACTAAATTTGTATTAGCGTTGCTCAGTGATGATGCGTGATGCACACCATCGGGCAATAATGGTTTGTAAATTTAAATGGGTATTGCACAATAATGCTTTATAAAACATTACTGGGGATTGCACAAGGATGCTTTATACAAAACTAATGTGGAAGATGTAACATTGGTGATATGGGGAGCAAGTACAGGGAAGTACAAAGGGAAATCCTTGCTAAACTGTGACAGTTACTATTGACTGTATAAAATGCATCTACTACCTAACTGACTCTGTAGCAGCATGAGTTAGTGCATTGTTGTTGGAGGCAGATGTTACTGGGTTCAAATATGGGTATAAGTAGCACTTTTACAAGTGTGTATGATACTTGTAAATGCATATACTTATATTGCTGCCATTCACCATTGCTTCTCATTGGTGTGCACCATCGCACAATTATGCTTTAAAGAAAAGAAATGAGAAGACAGGAAAATGGTGAAATGGGGAGCAAGCAGGGGGAAAACAAAGTGAAGGGAGGGCAGGAATGTGCAGGAGGGATGTAGAAACAAACCATAGCTATCCATTACTTCAACAGTAAAACATGATTATATATGCAGAATATTAGCTGAATTTGGACTTCCACCTCCAGAGTAAGTGGTGACCACAGCACAATGATGCTGTATACCGAATTGGACTGAATCAGGAGTGCCAAGAAGACATGTGTGAGAAATAGAGAGCGATGTATGGGACAATATATATTTTTTTGGGGGGGGGGCAGGTGCCTTTATTTTTTCTTTTTTTTTTTTTGGAGAGAGGAATGTTGGGGAAGGGATGTAGGTATGTCTGAGTCAGGTACGTTGGGTAGATGAGGAAGCAAAGGCAGACAGAACATACAAGACAAGACAAGAGACAGGGATGGTGAAGGACACAAGAGTGGGTGAACACCATGTTTGGGGAGAGGGTGGAGAAATTGAGTTCCTATGTATGTCAAACTGGTTGAGAGTGAGAAACAAATCCTCACCCAGTGGACTGTCATCACTGTCAGCTCAATGCACCACTGGCTGCAGTGCCTAATGTCTGCATCTCTTTCAGGTATTATGAACCATGATGGAGAGCTGACACACTATCTGGCATAGGAGTGGACCCACAGTGCTGCACACAATCCTTTGCACCATCCCTGGGCATTCTTTATGGGTGATAAAGTCACCGACCTCTGACACTGCTCCCAGAGGGAGCCACAGGCCTATCCTCTGGGGCAGAACTACCTGAGGGGCCAGGCAGTGCAGGGGCAGAAGAAGGGGTGCTGACAGGTCACACACCAGATATGCTGGCAGCAGTGCTATAGCCGGTGGAGTGGGGGCAGAAGGATCCTGTGGGACAGGCCTACTCCACTGTGCTGTGGGGGGGGGGGGGCAACAACAAAAATAAATAAATAAAAAAATAAAAAAAGAGAAGATAAAGGTATAAGGGTTGGGGTGAAAGGAAAAAAGGAGAATATTAATAACTTTATATGTGAAATACAAATCAATGATACAGTTATTTGACTCTATTCTCTTACGTTTACTTTTAACACTACAAACTCCTAACAAAATTCGTTATTACTTTTAAGACTACCCTGTTCATAATAGATGCACACTATAGTACAGATTGTAGACAACAATCCTTGACGTGTGCTTATATTGTACATATGCATATTCCAACTATACTGATTACAGTTTACAGCAGGCCATTTGTGCCACTGGTATAGAGGTATGAAGTTACATTGCAATAATAATGAAAACCTAACATTTGGGATATGTGGTTTTTGAAGCCACAACTGCTGACTACTCTTTAATACTGTACTGTTATTTTGACCCACAGACTACTGCATGCATACTTTCCTTTTACAGTTTAGAGGGGTGTGTTCACTGTTATTTGTGAATATGGAATTGTTGCTTTTTGCTAAAGACTAAGGCATGCATACTTTCTTTTAAAGTTGAGATATGCATGCTCAATTTGATACAACTGTATTAAATACCAACTATGTTGTTTTTAACTATTAATGCTGCAATAACAATAGTGGTCTGATGCATACATGTAACATGCTTCTTGCATCCTTAACAAACCCACAGCATGGGATCTCACATTCGATGTTTGTTCCATAGCAACTGTGGAAAAAACAGAACAGAGTACTGTTATGAATACCAGTCTTGACTATATTCAGCTTTTAAGTTTTACAATTAGTCACTGTAATTGATACTTACACATCTGTGGGGTGTCCCCCATACTAAATTTCCCTATCCAATGGTCAAAGGTATCCTGCTTTCTCCTCCTGAGGGCATCAAAATGATGTTGGCATTGTTCACCAGTGTGCGGGATACCTGTAGCACTGGTCATATCCCTGGCAATGCTATTCCAGGCTTCAGACTTGTATTCTGAGCCTGAATAGTCCCACTGCAGCAATCGAGGCCCATGCTGCGGCCCATGCTCCTTAACAATATGTGAATAGAAAAGAGCATTGCATCCTCTTCCCACTAGAGAATATGGACAGGCTTAAAAACAGAGGAGAAAAAAATGAGAACCGATCACATCTCTAACCATTCAACGCAAAACTGTATATACCGTAATGAGTGATACTCCAAATGAATACAGACAAAAATCCATACATATTCATATTATTATAGTTCAATGTGAAATAATTGTTTTTCCTCCTAAATTCATAAAAACTTTATGACACCTTTATTATTACAATATTTATATATTGGTGGTGGGTAAGTTTTTATGTGTGACACTTTTATTTATTTATAGCACTGTTTTTTTATATATCCTTATATTTCTACCGAGTCTGTTCCTGTTGTTGTTGTATTTGTTTTGTTTCTGCTGTAAAAACACTTTTTTTTTTATTTATTTATTTTCAGTATCTTATTTTGATTTTTATTTTTACTATTTTATTTTTTATTAATTTAATCTATCTTCCTTCTATAAACTGCCATTCTTATGGTATGAGCCTGAGTATCCAAATTTTGTGCAGCAATACGTACTTTTCCCTCTATGCTGATCTGTATGACGATAAAGTTTACTTTGACTTTGACTGTTATTCTTACAGCATGCACACAAAAATGTGTTATTCTTTGCCAAAGCTTTTTCTGAACAATGAAGACTATTTTCTGTGATAATGCTGTCAAAGCCTGATCCAAAGAAAGTGGAAGAGTCCTGCCATTGGAACCACTTTCCAAAATTTTGAGGAAAGCAACTGCCATGAGAAACAAATTATTTGACATGGGTCTATGTTCAGCCATCAAATGAAAAAAGCATTGAATGGCATGTCTCATCGAACATGCTGTTCATTGAGCCATTCGAGTAAGATTGCATTACAGTAGGGATCAAGAAATTTGCCCTTTCACCACAGTAGTGTGATCGCTGAGTTGGTATATATAATTAGTGTGGGGTGTGGGAGAAGCAACTCCCCACATGAGGAGTTTCACTGAATGTCATTTTTGATGTAGTACCATTCAGTGATTTTTCTGTGATGTGGCTGAATATAGACCAATTTGATACATCATAGGTTATTGTCCAAACATCATTATGACTTTTGGAAGTAACATACCATGATAACTTTATTCCTAATTCTTGAAAATAATATTTTTGGAGTCATACAGGTCAGCTCAAATACCATGTTTATGGAACTTTCCAAACCAGTTGCCACTATTTCCTAGTGAGGAAGCATACATGTTACATATAAAACATAGATAGTTAACAGTGATGGACAGTCAAAACCAAAGTTCCATGAGAGTCTGTTTTGGAATTTAGCTATTCTTTGAATTTATTAACCCCATATTACTTTTATAGCACACATATACCCAATCTGATGTCTGGCCACTGATTTGTTTTACAGCAAAAGTAAGGCCATATTGTTTGGCACACAAAAGAGTCTAACGTAATACACTTTCTACTGCACCATTTCACAACAACATAGGTAGAAATTTAAAACAACAGGTGCATTTATGTATCACGAAGTCTGGTTAGATAAACACTCATATTCATGTATCATCTACAAAGTTTGTGAGCAAAACAATAGGATTGTTCACGCCCAGCTTTCTACTAACTGGTCTATTAAATAGTGAAGTAAGGAGGAAAACTGTCAAAGGTGTACTTTTTGTCTGATTGGAATTAAGCACTCAAAGATCTTGTAAATACCTTTAGCAATATTGTGTGGGGTTTTACAGTATACTCACTAAAAGTAATAATTGTATGAAAAAGTAATCCAAAGAAAATATTTCTCCTATTTGGGAGTGTAAAACACAAAACAAGCCAAAGAAAACATTCCAAACAAAATGAACCACAAGATCTTCCAAAATGTTAGCACTTCCATTCACTTAATCATATGCTTCTTCAGATTTTTCTTAAGTAGTCTGTGATTATTTAGATGAGAGCAGTAATGTTGTGATTGATGTTGTGGTTCCTGTTGTTCTGAGTGGTTTCTTTGTCTTATTGTAGAAAATGAACCCTCTTTTCATGGCTGAACTAAACTGTGGAACAGCCAAAGAACACTGTGCTCTTCCTATGACTCCAAGCTACCTCTTAATATTCCACATTTTCAGTTGTTTTATGTAAGATTTTAATTTGAAGTCGTTTCTGTGGAGAAGAGACGTGTGCTTTAAGTCTTATCTTTATTGGGCTGTCCATGTTTGGGCAGATCAAGGGAAATGTGGCATGTAAAATAGTTTAAAAGTAAGATAAAATACTTACAAGTAAATCCAGCTACAAAACAATCCCCCAGATTCTCAAAAGCTTGCATGGATTGCAAGATTGGTGCAGGAGCTCAAGCAGGCAATATGTCTGCCGTGCGATCCAGGAACAGCCTGCAGGGGAGTGAACGAGCGCTGCACGGACTAAGCCCTGGTATGCAAATCTCTCCATTTGCAGGAGAAATCTATGCAAATGAGATTATTTTGCAATCCAGGAAGCTTGCAACAGTCCGTGCAAGACTAGTGCTATCTGCAGAAATGTACTCGGTTAGTAACCGAGTACATTTCTGCAAAATCCAAAACGGAGTTGTGACAGCCCCGAATAAAGGCTGCATATCATGCAGTAAGCATGCCAATGGCCAAGTATAAGGCCATTGGCATTGCAAAAAAAAAAAAAAATAAACCTAAAATAAGCAGTCTAACTAAAATCACTATTCTGCCATGCAAGTCATTGGCAGGCAGAAGACAACCTGGCCAGTGGGTAGTGGTTGCTAAGGGGGGAAGCTCAGTGTGAGACATGTAACTATGCATTAGCAGGCAATCCAATACAAATGATGGGAAGGATAGTGAATCCCAGTTTTCCCCAGCATGTGAGTCAGGTCCTAAAGGTGTAAGAGTAGGAATAGCTTGGTACAAGCCTAGGAGTTAGGTGACATCATGGGGGTATGTGTCAAGCATACTGTAAGCGGATTGGAGCCCTGTGGCTCGGATTTGCTCCTAGCTTAGCACAGCTAAGCTAAGGGGTGTGTCTAAACCTGCCTAGCACTCTTTACAGAGCTTAAGTGGGTGTGACACCACGCACCAGGTTTCACAGGAAGAAAAAAGAAGTTAAACCAGGAAATAGCAGGGGTGTGCACATTTCAGCACTCTGCGTGGCGCGCACACAGGCTTAAACAGGAAGGCAATAGGAAGGAAAATAGCAGTAAGAAGGGGGAGAACTAGCTTAGCTGGCAGGTGAAATGTATCAGAATCCACCAGTTACACAGGCAGCAGACCAGCCCAGCCCAGAACACTACTATAAACTAAGCAACACCTTCCCCTCTGTTTTTTCCCACACTCTACATCACCAGTGTAGGGTCTATATTAGAATACCGAACTTTCAAAATTTTGAGTGTTCTAATATCGACCCATTTTCAGCGAACGCTGAAAATATCGAAGAAACAGAAAACCAAATTTTTTCCTTGGGAAAGAATTCAGTTGTCCATTTCTGTTGCTTCAGTATTTTCATCGCTGTGGTGGAAAGTTACAGGTCAGGTTCAAGTAAGTGTGTGATTGTGTGGACGTGAGGGTTAGGGCAGGTTAGGTGAGTTAGGGTTAGGGCGCAGGTCAGGTAAGTGTGCGATTGTGTGGACGTGAGGGTTAAGGCGGGATAGGTGAGTTAAGGTTAGGGAGTGGGTGAGGTGACTGTGCAATAGTGACGGACCTCAGGGTTAGGGTTTGGGTTAAGGTAAGTGGATAATTAGTGGTGTATGTATAGTTTAGTGTAGGGTTAGGTTTGTGAATGCTGCCAATCAACCCACAGTGAGGAGACGGAGAAGAGTGTACAGACCCAGGGTAATCTACCAGGGGGCTACATGAGCTGGAGAAAGTGGAGCGCTATAGGGTGGACAGAGACCTCCTACAGCAAATTGTTGAGCGGTGCCGGCAACACCTGACACACCAAACTGACCAAGGGGTACCCATCCCAGTGGATACCAAGGTATGTGTAGGCCTGGGAATACTAGCCACAGGTACCTCCCAAAGCTCAACTGGGAATATCATGGGGATCTCACAGGCATCAGCATCCAAAGAATTCCACCAGTTCCTGAATGCCATGTCAGCACATGCCAGTGAGCTCATATATTTCCTCAACACCCATGAGGTGTTGACCAGCAATATGCTTCTCTTCCACCAAATAGCATAATACCCTTAGATAGTGGGTGCTATAGACTGCACGCACATACGCATCAAAGTATCACCCGGTGATCAGGGTATGGCCTACATCAACCACAGGGGCATCCCCTCCATTAACTGCCAGGTTGTATGTGATGCCCAAGGCATTATAATAAATGAGCGTGCGGGCTGCCCTGGAAGCTATGATGATTCCCATGTATGGCATCTGATGCAGCTGTACCAGAGATTTGCCAATGGGGACATCCCCTAATGTCACTTAGTGGGGGATTCTGGTTACACACTCGAGCCGTGGCTGATGACTCCCATCAGAAATGCACACACAATTAAACAAGAATGCAATAATGAGGCACATGCACAGACCAGACTTATAACAGAGTGTGTGTTTGGGATGCTCAGGTCATGGTTCCAGTGTCTGGATACATCCGGTGGAGCCTTGCAGTACTCACCAGCTACATGTACCCAAATTGTTATGGTATGTGCTATGCTACACAATATGATCCTGTGGAAACAGCTGCAGCAGGAACAGCGTGGGGCAGGGCCACACAGCCCCCCGCTAAGGCCTGCACAGGCACAGAGTGACTTGAAGGAGGAACAACCTGAGCCTGCCCCAGTAGACTGATGGAGGTGTGCCCAGTATGCAGAGGCTGTGGCAAAGAGGCAACACATAGCACATACACTGACACAGTAGGGACCCAGGGAATGACACCTCTCTCTGACTCGCGCATACAGTAAAAGAGATGTCAAACATGACACTACCTGTGCTCAACCATGTATAGGAAGTGTACTATGTGCATTCGACATAGGTAGCCCTCCAGCACCATCTTCAAGTCTGGCACACCCTAAAGGTAAGTCAATCAACCTACCAATTGCCAAATGGAGTAGAATGTGTTGTTACCTGGATCTATGGTATGGATGTGAGCATGCAAATGAATTGGGTGGCTGAATGTTATGGCAGCAGACAGTAGACACCCATAGTGGCAACATGACATCTATAACACATACTGGAGTCACCATAGTAGCCAGTACTACACAGGGTGACAAAACCCACTGCAGAAAATGTGCTGAGTGACATGTCGGTCCATATGACCCACACATGCCAGTCAGGGCAGTTCACATACCCAACAACAGTCAGAACAGATGTAGACAAAACCCAAACAGAGCCTGTGCCATGGCCCCTGAATAATGGCTATGGTTAACCTCCCTCCCCAGGCCTTCACAGACAGACTACACCTGGCAGGCAGTAGGATGTTAGTTCTGAAGGGTAGGAAGTCAGAAAATAATATGTAGGGCAACCAAAGCCACGATCTGTACTACAGTGGTATTCCTCTAGTCAGCATGATAGTTAACAATACAGAGTGAAATGGAGTACCTGACATACAAGTACAGTCATAGCAAATGTGTACAAGTGTCACATGTGCCCCCCACATCCTACTTAGTAATGTAATAACAGTCAGGTGTGCCCCCACCATCCTGTGTAGAAATGTAGAAATAGTCAGGTGAGCCCCCACCCTACGTAGGAATGTAATAACAGTCAGGTGTGCCCCCACAACCCTGTGTAGAAATGTAGAAATAGACAGGTGTGCCCCCCATGTAGTAATGTAATAACAGTCAGGTGTGCCCCTCCCATCCTTTGTAGAAATGTAGGAACATTCAATGCCAAATGCTTGATGGATACCCTGCAGAAACAACAGTACAACACCAAGGTCAGCACTACAGTACAAACTACCTGGACTCAATCCACACGTTAAATACAGAAGGCCATATTGGGCATGCTCACGAAATGAAGGCAATGTCAGTCAGAAAAATACTGAAAGGTCATACTGGGCATGCTCACACATGTAAACACATGAAGGCCATGTCTGCAAACACCAGTGGACCAGACATATCTGGCAGTTGCAGTTGTTAGTGCAGACACTCATCAGTATGCACCACACATGCCTTGCGCACACAGTGGAGAGGAATACAGACATACATATGTAAGGACAACACACTATAATAAGCCAAAGGTAGATGTACATAGATGTGTGGAAGAGGGTGACTGTGACAAGGAGCCATCCAGGCCTGTCCCACCCAGCACACAGCCAAAGGGTCCCAAACACATGAGGTTCAGATATCACTCACTGCAGATAATAGCCACCAGTATCTGTCAGCATTACAGACTATTCGTGCACGTGCCAGCTGTGAAACATGACTGTACATGGAAGTAGTCATCTAGCAGCTGTATACACATACCTTTGAAATATGACCCTGTGCGTGCCCACATGTGGAGTGTCAGCCTCTAGAGGAATGGGTTATGGCCCATGCACACACACTGCCTTCCCCATAGCCCTACTATGACAAGCCTGCTGAGGTCATCCACTCTGAAGTATACCCTTGGCCCAGTACTCTCTGTGGCAAGTACCATAATCTCATACTGTTGTAGTATGATGTAATACTTAGGTAGGAGTTCAATTCCTAGACATGGCATGTGTGTGTTTGAGTGTCTGTCTGTGTAGAGAGGAATATTTTTAGGGTAGTCACACTCCCTACAATTCTGTAGCCCAGTAATTTCCATAGTGCGTCCTGTAACTATGTACTGCTGTAGTGTGATAAATTAGTTAGGTAGATGTTCTAATCCCCGACATGGCAAGTGTGTGTCTGTCTGCCTCTGTCTGTGTAGAAAACAATACTTTTTAGTGTAGTCACATTCGCTACAATTCAAATGCTCATCTTTGGGAAGGCTGCTGATGTCATCCACCTAGAAATACACCTCTGGGGGATGTAACCCAGTAATCTCTGTAGCATGTCCTGTAACTGCATACTGCTGCAGTGTGATATAGAACTTTGGTAGGCTTCTATACCCACCCATGCCAGTTCTGGATGTTTTGTGTGTGTTTCAATGTCTGTATAGGGAGCAATGCATTTTAGGCTAGTCACACTCAGTACATTTCAAATGCCCTACTTTGGCAATCCTGCTACTGTCATTCATTGTGAAATACACCTTCGGAGAAGGAGTTCTCTGGTAATCCATGTGGTGTGTCCCATAACAGCTCCATGCTGTAGTGTGATATGGACTTCTGTTAGGGGTTCTATACCCACACATGTCAGTTGTGTATGTTTTGTGTGTGTTTCAATGTCTGTGCAGAGAGCAATACATTTTAGGTAAGTCACATGCAGTACATTTCAAATGCCCTACTTTACCAATTCTGCTGATGTCATTCATTGTGAAATGCACATTTGGGGAATGAGTTCTCCAGTAATCCACATGGTGTGTCCTATAACAGTTCCATGCTGTAGTGCAATATAGACCTCTGTAAGGGGTCCTATATCCACACATGTTGGTTGTGGATGTTTTGATTGTGTGTCAATGTCTGTGTAGGGAGCAATGCATTTTAGCCTAGCCACACTCACTACAAGTCGAATGTCCTACTTTGCCAATCCTGCTGACTTCATCCAATGTGATGTACACCTTTGGGGAAAGAGTACTCCAGTAATCTCCATGGTGTGTGCTATAACTGCATAGTGCTGTAATGTAATAAGCTAGTTAGGTAGGGGTTCTACTCCCAGACATGACAAGTGTGTGTGTGTGTGTGTGTGTGTGTGTGTGTGTGTGTGTGTGTGTGTGTGTGTGTGTGTGTATGTAACTCGCATCCTGTGTGCAGGTGAGTGTGTGATAGCTAGGCACAATGTGGAGCGTGTTTTGCAAATTTATTATACGGTGGCCCTAGTATATATATCACAATATCCACCATACAGGGATAACAGATGTGAAATAGCCGAGAGGCTGGGGTGCAAATCCATACCCATATGTGACATAAAGGCCAGGCAATCACAGTTAGCAGCCCCAGTAGTACCCCAGAGCACACTCTCAACTCATGTCCCATACACACATTCACACACACACACACACACACACACACACACACACACACACACACACACACACACACATGCCTAAGCAACAGCCAATATGTGGGTAGTACACTGTATATTGGCCACTGATAGAAACTATGGAGTGATTGCAGTGGGCTACAGAGGGCATGGCACCCTGTCCATCTGTCCAATAGGCACATACATGCAGACAGTGCACCTTCCCCATGTTCCCCACTGGACACCTGCAACACCTGTGGTGCCATCACATGTGACCCACAAAGGACATACCATGCCTGAAAACATGCCCTGTATGGACAGATGCCACTGACACCAGGGAATGCTGTTAGCATGCTATACATGTAGGTGCAGGGTAAACCTGAGGTCCATTACCTGTTCCTGCCACAGGTGGCCAAGACTGGCACATCTGATGACAATCTGTGTACACAACATGGGCCAGGCACCCCAGGTACAGTTCCATATGTCACTGTACATGCATGTGGGAGGTGTACACATCCCAGACACCGTCCCTATCATGGACTAAGGAACACATACATGGCAAGTGATGCAGAGCATTGGCCACACACAATAGTCACCCAGGTGACTGGATGGGGGATACAATACCCACCTATGTGGGCAAAGGCAGAAACTACAGCCCTGAGCCACAATGCTGACCATTGTCATGTGGCCTGATGCCAAGGTATACCCATCACCTAGCCTTGTATAGCTGTCTGGCACAGTCGGCACCACACACCCATGCAGAAATGCACCCATGCATGTCAGTACTGGCACTGTGTGTTTGTGTGTGTGTGTTGTATGATGCGTATGATTATATCCACACTCACTACAATCCCCATTGGCATACGGAAGCATGCTGTCTGAAGTCAGACACCTCCCCATACCCTTTGCCCATATCACCTCTGTATGACTCCTGGGTGCATGTAATACCTGTACAGTAATGTGTTGTGGCAATCTCACTAGTGATGGGTTGTATTCCTGGCCCTGCCAAGTGTGTCAATGTGTGTGTGTCCCTGTGAGAATGTGGCTCTGTTGATGCTGGCACCTGTACATGTGGACAGGCATGTGTACTACACCTACTGTATAGCTACCATATCCCTGTTGCAGATGTCACTCACCATCACATATAGATTCGGAGAGCTCCACAACATGTAACCTATGTGGCACATCCAATAACTGCATAGAAATGTGATAGCACTACATAGTTGTCAGGGGTTTAATACCCTGTGCTGGTAGGTGTGTGACACAAACATGCTTAGGTTTTACTCTCCCACCTCTCCATGACTTGTCTTTGCCTCTGTCTGCCTCTCTCACTCCCTCTCTGGTGGATATGGAGACCTACACCTGCTTTGCTTAGGCAGCAGCATGTGTATTTTAAGTGATGCTCATGATCAGCTAATGGCCTGTGCACGAATTGCAGCCCTCCCCTAGCTGATTGCATGTGGAACAGCTGCGGCAACATTTCCATAGCCAATTGCATGGAAACACACTCCAATATCTAGGAACGTCATGTTGGTGTTGGCCCTTTTCATTCACCGTGAGCAGGAACTAGATCTGTTGTTTGGCAAACAGCATCTCAGATGGATTGGGGATTTACCTCTAACAACATACACTGTGGAAACAGGGCAACACACAGGAGGGGGATGTGCCTGACCTGACTACAGACTGTAAGTGCTGCTATACTCCATGTGGAATAATGTTAGTTTAAGAGTGTGTGTGTGGATATGGCTGTCCTACATGTTTTAATACCTGCCATGTCAGTTCTATGTTTATGAGGAATCCCAGTCTGTAAGGTCATCTGCAGACTGGGCAGTGTGTTGTGCCCTTGGTTTCATGTGTTACCCACAGAGCATGTATATGTGAACTGCAGAAGGTAGTGTGAGGATTGCAGTCTGTAGATGGTGAAAGCCATGACAGTTACTGACTTCATATCCCTCATAGGACATATGTTGCAACAAACCCTGTTACAACAGTAAATGTATGAGGTTATCACAGCAACATGCCAATATTGACCCTGTGTATGTGTTTCCAGCCACAACTCTGTCAACCTTTGTACATACGTCATGCATTAAGAGGTGCATATATGCTGTACACCATCATTAGTGTCATCATATATGGTAACAAGCCAGTGAGATATCAGACTGCTATACATGTTTTGTACAGTAGGGGTTATATTTTATGAAATAACCTGGACATTCTGTGGTCGTTTGTAAAGTACTGAGGTCTGTGTACCTATGGTGAATGTTGACAGTGTGTGTATTGTTAATATGTACTTTAGCCTGTGTACAGACTGTGTAGATGTCATTGTTATAGGTCCTGTCCTATCTGATGTTACATACTGCTCCACTGTATGTTACCATATTGGCTTACATGTTTGTAGGGCCATACACACACATGTCCCATACACAAACAGCCAGCAGACCAAAGAGTGTAGCAGCCCAGTATATGTAGGGTTAGTCTGTGAGTGACACATATGAGGATGGTGTTGAACAGATAGTCCCTATACTGTAGTATTATGCTAGCTTACCATATGTGGCTGTGGCTGTGTTCACTTTGGTTGTGGTTATGCACTTTCACACAGGTGTATCTTACCCTGTGCTGGGACACGCCTGCAGAGCCTGCTATATATGCGGGTACATGAGCATTCCCCCATAGGAGATGTAGGCCAGTGTTGAGCCAGTCTGCCTGTAGCCTGCACAGTGCATTGTTACATGCCTAGCAGCTTAGTTTACTTACCCAGTGAGATGTCATGTGCAGATACTTGCCAGATGTACTGGTGATGAGCCTCCCTTAACAGTCATGTATGTCAGACAGAGCAGTGGGATGCTGTACAGATGTATGTCAATATCTAGTGGGTAGTATGTGGCCATGGCACCCCTGTACCAGTGGTTATTATGTGTCAGGCCAGTGTGAATGCATAACCTATAGTGACATATGTATACCTGTCGTTATGTGTTATACCCAAATACATGGCTGTTAACATCCATATTGTCAGTCATGGTACACATGTTTTGCACTAAGGGGTTCTGTGTATACCTTTGGACTGTACAGAGTGTTTCAGAATGTCCACATATACTGGCCAATATCTCTGCTGCAGTCCACAGGGGCATTACTTGCTAGCAGTGGTACTTTACTATGATGTCCTTAGGATGCCTGTCAGTAGCCAATGGCAGACATGTGAAAAGCAGATGCGACCTCCCACACACACCATGTCTGTAAAGACAATCCCAATTACAGTTGCAACAGTCTACTAATATACCTGCTATACATACCTGACATCTATGAAGTTGCACTATGAAGTTGGGACTATAAGGGCTGGGGTAGGGCTGCACTCCATGTCAAGGGCATATGGTAAAAATATATGTACATATAATTATCCAGATATCTATATACATGATTACACATATACATATTAACATATATCGATGGTATGTATATGTACATATATATATATATATATATATATATATATATATATATATATATATATATATATATATATATATATATATATATATATATGGGTCTACTTCACATGGTCGACAGGCCATATGATCGACATCCATTTGGTCGACAGTTCATTTGGTCGACAAGCATGTTATGTGGGGGGCACACCCCCCCCTAACTGTATATATCAACTCCAGGGTCGCACAACATTGGGGAGGGGGGCAAATCTGCTTGTCGACCAAATGAACTGTCGACCAAATGGCCTGTCGACCATCTCAGGTAGACTTATATATATATATATATATATATATATATATATATATATATATATATATATATATATACATACACACACACCCAGAAATATACATATACAGTGCAACATATGTCTACACATATACAGATAGTGATACATATGCACATATACATATGGATATATGGATATCCACAGATATATCAACAGTAGTGGGTATATCAGAATAGATATGTATGCACATATAGTTATATCTCTCTCTCGCTCTCTCTATATATGTGTGTATATATATATATGTATATATATATATATATATATATATATATATTTATACATGGGTCTACTTTAAATAACTGAAAGACCACAACACCGAAACCCAGAAGATCGAGACCAGAATCACGAAACATAAAAGCACGAAATTCAAAATCCCAATATTATGGGAGTTTGATTTAGCACTTTTGGTGTTCTGCAGTAAGTAAGTATGTATGTGTAAGTGTAGTTGTGAGGGGTATTGCTGTGTGTAAGTGTGTGTTGTGACTTTGGTTTGTGTGTGTGAGGGACTGTAATGTGTGGGTTGCAGACTGGGCCCTTGGTTTCATGTGTTACCCACAGAGCATGTATCTGTGAACTGCAGAAGGTAGTGTCATGATTGCAGTCTGTAGATGGTGAAAGCCATGACAGTTACTGACTTCATGCCCCTCATAGGACACAAGCCCTGCTACGACAGTAAATGTATGAGGTTATCACAGCAACATGCCAATATTGACCCTGTGTATGTGTTTCCAGCCACAACTCTGTCAACCTTTGTACATACGTCATGCATTAAGAGGTGCATATATGCTGTACACCATCATTAGTGTCATCATATCTGGTAACAAGCCAGTGAGATATCAGACTATACATGTTATGTACAGTAAAGGTTATATTTGATGAAATAACCTGGACATTCTGTGGTCATTTGTAGAGTACTGAGGTCTGTGTACCTATGGTGAATGTTGACATTGTGTGTATTGTTAATATGTACTTTAGCCTGTGTACAGACTGTGTAGATGTCATTGTTATAGGTCCCGTCCTATCTGATGTTACATACTGCTCCACTGTATGTTACCATATTGGCTTACATGTTTGTAGGGCCATACACACACATGTCCCATACACAAACAGCCAGCAGACCAAAGAGTGTAGCTTGTAGGGTTAGTCTGTGAGTGACACATATGAGGATGGTGTTGAACAGATAGTCCCTATACTGTAGTATTATGCTAGCTTACCATATGTGGCTGTGGCTGTGTTCACATTGGTTGTGGTTATGCACTTTCACACAGGTATATCTTAACCTGTGCTGGGACATGCCTGCAGAGCCTGCTATATATGCGGGTACATGAGCATTCCCCCATAAGAGATGTAGGCCAGTGTTGAGCCAGTCTGCCTGTAGCCTGCACAGTGCATTGTTACATGCCTAGCAGCTTAGTTTACTTACCCAGTGAGATGTCATGTGCAGATACTTGCCAGATGTACTGGTGATGAGCCTCCCTTAACAGTTATGTATGTCAGACAGAGCAGTGGGATGCTGTACAGATGTATGTCAATATCTAGTGGGTAGTATATGGCACCCCTGTACCAGTGGTTATTATGTGTCAGGCCAGTGTGAATGCATAACCTATAGTGACATATGTATACCTGTCGGGTTCTGTGTATACCTTTGGAATGTACAGAGTGTTTCAGAAGGTCCACATATACTGGCCAATATCTCTGCTGCAGTCCACAGGGGCATTACTTGCTAACAGTGGTACTTTACTATGATGTCCTTAGGATGTCTGTCAGTAGCCAATGGCAGACATGTGAAAAGCAGATGTGACCTCCCACACACACCATGTCTGTAAAGACAATCCCAATTACAGTTGCAACAGTATACTAATATACCTGCTATACATACCTGACATCTATGAAGTTGCACTATGAAGTTGGGACGTAGGGCTGCACTCCATGTCAAGGGCATATGGTAAAAATATATGTACATATAATTATCCAGATATCTATATACATGATTACACATATACATATTAACATATTTCGATGGTATGTATATGTACATATATATATATATATATATATATATATATATATATATATATATCTGTATATATATATATATATATATATATATATATGACAGGCCATATGATTATATCAACTCGGGAGGGGGCAAATTGGCACTTGTCGACCAAATGAACTGTCGACCATATATATATATATATATATATATATATATATATATATATATATATATATATACATATATACATATACAGTGATACAGATAGTGATACATATGCACATATACATATGGATATCCACAGATATATCGACAGTAGTGGGTATATCAGAATAGATATGTATGCACATATAGTTATAGATATCTCTCTCTCTATATATATATATGTATATATATATATATATATATATATATATTTATACATGGGTCTACTTTAAATAACTGAAAGACCACAACACGAGACCAGAATAATTCAAAATCCCAATATTATGGGAGTTTGATTTTGGTGTTCTGCAATAAGTATGTATGTGTAAGTGTAGTTGTGAGGGTATTGTTGTGTGTGTTGTGACTTTGGTTTGTGTGTGTGAGGGACTGTAATGTGTGGGTGAGACTTTGCCTTGTGAGTCTGTTTGTGCGATCTCGGAGTTAGAATATTAAAGTAGGGGGGGTGTGGGGGGTGCAGAGGGCTTTCCCCCCCTGCCTATCACTAGTGTAGGTTGGTGTGTTTACTAGTTTGGGGTAGTTGTGTTTGTGTTTGTGTGTGTTATGTGTGTGATTTACAGTTTCACGGTTCTCGGTGTTTTGGGGTTTTTTGATTCTGGTCTCTGTTTTTTGTGTTTCGGTGTTGTGGTCTTTTGGTTATTTAAAGTAGACCCATATATATATATATATATATATATATATATATATATATATATATATATATATATATATATATATATATATATATATATATATGGCATATCTGTACACATAGGATGTGCATACATATATAGCTATATACACATATATCTATATGCACATATACCTATACCTATATATACACATATGTATATATACATATATGTATAGATATGTATACATATGTACATATGAAGAGAAGTTCACATGGCTGTATATATGTAGCACTATACAGATGTGTATACAGACATATGTATGAGTATACATGTGTAGGTACATGTAGACATCTATACACCTATGATGTGTACACAACCATATTCCTGTCATGAGTAAATGTCATGGTTGTGTATACCCTCCCACATGTATCTCACTGTATGTATCTGCTATGTGTATGTTATGATAAAACAACATATGTGATGCAATAGTCATATTAATAACAAGGACTACACAATCTAGGAAGTAAAGACAATTGTTCAATACTACTCAATATGTGCAATGACAGCTATATTGGTAAAACGACAGCTGTCTCCACAGTGGTCATGGCGTAGTGTTTAAGTGTTATGCTTTCAGTGTAAATGGTCCTGTATTCAAGACCTGCAAGGGCTGTTCATTTTGTTGCTGGGCAGAACAAGGGCTGTTGGATACACAGTGGTTAAGGCAATTTCTGTGCAATGAAAGCCACACACTTCAGTATCACAACATTGCTAGGTAGGGGGTCTAGTCCCAGTGTTGGCAAGTAACATTGTGCATGTATGTGGATGGGTCTACATCAGGTTGCAGGGTATACACGCTTCAGTGGGCCTCCTGTCCAAGTGGCACAGGCAATACCCGATATAGTAACCTGTGAAATGCGTTCGACTATTACTATTATTAAAAAACACTCAATACTTGATTTGTTAATTAACATTTATATCAGATGACTATATTATCTTGATATTGCCACCCTGGATTCGCATTATTCATATCTTGTTTCTTCATTCTGTAATAATGCTCATAAATTCTATTTTCAAACATCTAGAAGTCATCCCACATAGTAACAAGGACATGTTGAACACTTGGCTAAGTATATCACATTTCTAGTTCTTTTTGTTTTATGGTTGTTGTCTAATGTCAGTTCACCAACCTTTAATATGTATTGACATTGTTTCCACCATTTTCTTAATTTGATTTAATCTCATCTTCATGTTCATTCCATTTCTGTACACAAATAATGGTTTGGGACCTACTATTTTATATATGTGCTCATCCGTTCCCAAAATATTCCAATTTTTCACTATTATATCTCTAAATTTATTCACCAATGGGGCATATTGTAACACACAGGCCCTACTGTATTCATTGTTAGTATTCCTGGAGTTCACTACACCATCCATACTTCCTAAAATGGGTTTGTATTTTTACCCCACTCACTTTTAACATATTCTATAGTATACATAGGGTACCCCCTATTAATAAACTTTATAATGCTTTTCTTCTGATGCTGGGGGTGACAACTATTGAACTCCAAATAATCATTACTAAATGTCTCCTTTCTGTACAAATTTGATTTGAATATCTTATTATCTATTGTAACTTTAGTATCCAAATAGGAGAGACTTTTTTTGTTCTTACTTACTGTAAATCTTAAATAATCGTTCCTACTATTGAGATAGATCATGAAATTATCTAATATCCATATTAAAAGACATCATCCACTTGGTTTTGAGAATGTACTCTTCTTCCCAATGCAAAGGAACCGATGAAATTGTTGCTCAGTACCACCTCCATAAATACCATAAGTACACCTATTTTCTCCCACGAGTTTACTATATTTACTCAAACTATCTTGAAATCTTCTGAGTCCCTCATCCTGGGGTATACTTGATCTATTGTTACTAATAAACAATCATCAGTTATGAAATCATCCCTTGACTATATGTGGGATGTATGTATATACATTTTTAACCATCCATCCACAACTCTCCCCATAGCAAAGGTCTTGGAATTGCTACCAAATTATAGGCCTGAAGGGTGGTTCCTGTACATTTTATGAACCTTAGGTATACCTACTATTGTTCCTATAATAGGATACTCATTTTGACATAATTATACATTTCTACATCTATTCTATTGTCAATAAATAAATCTTCTATTATCAGATTGATTTTATTATATGCTACATTAACCTCATTTAAAGACGTAATTGTATAATTCCCAGAGTTGAGTAATATATTGGTAATTTTATTATTATAATCCTCTGTATTATATATTACAACCCTCCTTCATAATTCTGATTTGATTGTTGTTCCGCAATTTCTCCAATAACTTGATTTCATTCCTAGTGAGGTTTGTGATAAAGGATTTATTTTTACCTATTTCAGCATATAATTCCTTTATAACCATCCTTTCATTAGTGTGCTATTTAAAGGTGGTGTAAATTTGCTGGGTTTCTTATAGACTTCATGGTTTGACATTTCCTTCCCTTTAAAATATACCGCTAGGTTAAGTTTTCTTAAATATTTTTTAAAGTCTACTACATAATCAACCAAGTTGCCCCTATTATTAGGTATAAATTTCATACCCTTTGATAGTAACTTGAACATATCAATATTGACTTCCAAGCTGGTATAATTATAAATGCTAAACTCATTCCATCTATACTGAATGTTATTAATTTTAATAATTTGTTCCTTATTGTTACCACATACCCTATCAGAATGTTTTAACAAGTTCTGTTTTCCTGTGGGTACCAACTCCCTCGTCCCACCTCTCTCTCTTGTAATAACATCCAGGGCTGTTCTTTTTCTAAAAAATGACTGAATTTGTTATTCCTGCCAACACTGTGTTTGTATGCAGGTCTATCTCTATATACATATTCCTTCTCATCTTTAAACATATGATCCGTTTTTTTTAACCTATCATTCTTGGAATCAAATCTATAAGCTTCTCCTTTTTCATACTGCCATAAGTCACGCTTCAATTTTTTGCATTTCCTCTCCATCTGTATATTAATCTGCTTTTCAACCCATGTAAATTGTGCATTGAAATCCAATACATTTTCTTCGAACAACATGTCACTAGTAATGATATGATCTAATTCCTCTATTTCCGTCATTAATTGACATATTTTTTTATCATTACAAGTGATAAGATATTTCATGAATGTGAATCCAAAGTTGTCTAACATTTTACAACATTCTTTCAACTGTTCATGTTTCATTTCAACCCCCATAGGCTTCTTATAAAATCTAAGCCCCATCGGGACTACATGCACATCTATACATTTCTTCAAGTAGGCATTATCTAACTGAAGTGACTTTAACACTTTCAATTTTTTACCAAACTGGTATATAAAATCCTTTAAAGTCATATCTATATTAGCACTTGTTTGTTTTTCTGTTCCATGGTTAAAATGCTTATTGCCGTTTTCAAAGTCAAATTTACTATCCAAAAAATTGTCTAAAGTGAAACGCTGCCTCTCGTGCAGCTGAAACGCACTTTGATTTTGATTTACAGTACCTTTATTCACTTTGCTATGAGCCGTCATAGCATATGTCCTTTTCTCTTAGGCCTAGCACCCAAATATTGTAATTCTCCGATCTAACCATCTCCTTTAATTTGTTTCTTGCTTCTCCCGAACTGGTTATAGATCCATTAGAGGTCCGTCCGCTCCTCGTAGCACATGTTCTCTGTGCATTGGGTATGTTAACCGATGTATGATTCAGCTTCGGTTCTGCTTCACCAATGGTAAGCTTGTTGTTGGTCTGAGTGACAAGTTCAATGAGCCTGGTTAGCTCCCCTTCATAATTGCCATCTCAGACTGCAACCTTTGAATATCTCTTCTAGAGAAGATAGACGGCAATTCATCAAGGGAATCCATACACAAATCGACCACTAATTAAAACAACTGGAAAGTACTGACTCTATAATATACTTACATACTGTTGGTGTATATTACTATTATTACTATCAAATTAAATGCATCAGAGTACCCTGGTTTAAATGAATATATTTCCATCAAACCCATGTTAGTAGGTTAAGTGGGTATCAGTTGCAATTTTTAAAATTTTAAACATTTTTAACAGTTATGAGCTCTCAAATAAATATTTATTAGGGCACATAGTAATTAATATAGTCATCTGATAGTAATATACACCAACAGTATGTAGGAATTACTAGAAGCATACAAATTGTAGGTTTCAAAGAATACATATTTTTTAGTGTATTAGTTAGTTAGGAGTTTTTAAAGTAGTTAGTATATTATAGAGTCAGTAGTAGGGAATCTAGCACAGTGCACTTTAAATGTTAATTAACAAATCAAGTATTGAGTGTTTTTAATCATTGTAATTAATGAATTAAGGATTGTATAAAAAAGATGTCAGTAATGGTTAGAGTGGTTCTGATGAAATCTACGTCAGTAGATGAAAGCGCTTAACCTAACCAGAAGCATTTTCATTGTGTGTGCAATAAAGAAGGAGATTATTAGCAACAGTGCCTGTGCGGTCTTTTCGTTTAACTGGGACTTTTGAATAGCTTGCCAGCTATACAATACTTCTTTGTTGTACCCCAGATATGTCACTGCCATGATGTCAGCACAGTGACATACCCGGTTGTGCAATATGACTGCAGACCATCCTTGTGCTGACACATGTTCACCTACAACACACATGGATAACATTTTAGAGACTACAACCAAGCAGTGTTACTAACATCTAGAAGGCATCATTGCTGGACGGCTATACTACCTGCCAAATATGCCTCACACTCTACTCCCTACAACATGTTACACTGCAGGACTGTGGCACGCTAGTGTACAGTCACTGTGTGCATCAGAACCATATCAGCATGTCCCTGCATCAGTGGTATGGATGACAGGGATGGGGCACAGATATCATCATATGCACAGGGCATCCTCGTGCTGACACATGTAGACCTATAACACAATTGCATATAATTTTAGAGACCACAGCCAAGCAGTGTTACTAACAGCTAGAAGGCATCATTGCTGGACGACTACACTACCTGCCAAATATGCCTCACACTCTACTCCCTACAAAATGTTACATTGCAGGACTGTGGTACACTGGTGTATAGTCACCGTGTGCATCAGAACCATATCAGCCTGTCCCTGCATCGATGGTATGGATGACAGGGATGGGGCACAAGTATCATCATATGCACAGGGTGTGGTGTTGGTTTGCCAGAGGTTGAGGGTGGGCCATACATTTGACACCATGTGTGTGGGTGAGGGGTGTACTCTGTGGAGCTGGCTGAGGTGATGTGGTGTGTGTAGGTATGAGGTTGCCCTAGGTGTGTTTGCATAGTTTGTGGGTATGCATGCACACAGTTCTGCCATGTGGCTGCCTACACAGGTGTTTATGGACAGCTGCAGACCATACCTGGCAGGGTGTGCAGTTCACTGCCTCCAGCCACGGACACATGGACTGTGCCTGCCAGGGGTTCTGCGGGCACATCCAGATACAGGCGTTGATGTGCTACTCTCACCTGCTGATGACATTTGTCCGCTAGTACCAGGTCTGCTGTGTTGTGGTGTGGACAGCACAGCCCCTGCACTGCTGAGGCTGCTACTACCACTATGGGAGCCTCTTGGTGTCCTAGCATGCCCATGTTGACTGCCAGCTGTTGCTGTTGCTGGCCCACATCCACGCAGGTGTCGCTGAATTCCCACCACATGTTGTAGCACGGACCCACCATGGTTGATGAGGGCCATCATCTCATCATGCCATCTATCCGCTTGCTCAGTAGAAGCATGGATGGCACCCAACAGTTCACAGAGGTTGTCTCTTACAGATGCAAGAGCAGCCCTCTGCAGCCTAAGGTCCTGTCTGGTGTAATGGTCAATACGTGACTGCACCACCATTACAGCCTGAAACATGCTTCTTCTGGTTGCAGCTATGTTGCTTATTCCAGGGGCATGATGTCCAGCAGCCCTACTATGAGCACCCTGGAATGGGTCTATATTTCTTAAGTGACCACTTAATATAGCGAGTACAACATAATCAAGCAATTACAAGCGAATGTTCAATAAACGGAAACCCAGCCTCATCGAAAATCAGAATGTCGAAAAATTTCATTTGGCAAACTCCTTCTCCCAAGTGATGTAAGAGACAGCAATGCCTTATGAATATGTGAAAATGTCTACAGTGCATCTGAAACATCCCCTTCACCTCAACAATAATAAACCAACACTACCACAACTAAACTGAAACGTGTGTGACACATATCAAACTATATTATGTTTAGAATAGTAAACAAACATAAACTTAAGTGATCTCCGTGATAAACTGCAGTACAGATGTTACACCTACAATAGAAATGCAACTTCACAAAGGAAATCTTGTGTATTATAATCCTGTCTGTGTTGCAACCTTTCATGTCTCAATAATGTTTTCCTGTTCTTAGCGGACGGAGGGCATCCTGACTGTAACTCTGCTCTGGTGTCATTAACCTTATTCTGTTCTCTAACTAACATTGCCAAAACAGATGGAATATCACAAATCCTCATTCACATCCAAGAAGGACAAAGCAATCAGTCTTTTCACGCTGGTTTGAAACTGGACAGATCTACCATATAATGTTGCTAATCCGATGCTCTGTACCTTTCTCCAAACTGCCTGACTGAAATGAAATAGACAACCCTTAGAATGTACATCCGGGAAATTATGTTTAACACTTCTAAGAGCTGCTAATTCAAAGTCAGACAAAATATACTTCACTGGTACCATCAATTTAGTATGTGATAGGAGATCAGACAGGCAGTCCCACATGAAATTATAATTTATTTATTTTATTTATTTTTATTTTACATTTGTATAATGGGCTAGTCTAACTGGATATATGTCCATTTTCAGTAGAGACCCGGGAAGAAAAGCTCCAATATATGCAATAGCATCATAACATACAATATATGCAATAGCAGGAAGTTACATTAAATTAAATTAGATCAGACAGAAAAATGTGTACAGAGCTGGCAAGAGAAAAAAAAAACTTAAGTTACATATAATACAAAAAAAGAAAAATAAGCAAGAATTGTTATTTTACATTAGAGACCTGGTTACAGGCATACAAACTTATGCTTACGTACAGCAAAGTAGAGGGTGAGTACTTTTAGAGTAAGTAACTCATTGAATAGAGCTGAGAGGAAGTCTTTAATTCTTAGGTAGTGGTTAGCATTTTTAGATAAAACAAATAGACATCATAGGACAGAAAAGAGGAGATAAGTAAAGGGAGTGGGAGATAGGGAAATTAACGAGATGTTAGTCAGGGTTATATAACATTTATATGACTTCCTGGTCACCAGACAAAAGACTAAAGGTACGCACTTAGTGTTTCCCCCATATGTCAAGAAGCCATGAATGCTGTACAGCTGCTTGCACAAGCAACTTTTAGTAAGGAAAACACCATCCATAAAACATATAGGGGATTGACTTAAATCCCTAAGATTTTCAGTGGTAGAGAACACTAATACATGAATGTTGTTTGCTGTATCAAACATCTGCTTTTGAATGAAACAACCCTCTTTTATGGTACACGCAGTAGAGTTTACAGTTTCTAAACTAGTAGAGACTGGAAGATAACTTCTAACTGCACTACAGTGAATCCTGTTAACCTGCTGTAGCAATAATCATCTTGATGGCATTATAGCTGCATATGCTATGGAACTAGAAGCACAGACATCATCCACAAGTGCTGGGTTATCTCTACATGACCATGCACTTTCCTTTAATTTATCACAGGCTACGTATTTCTCTACTTCACATACATCTGATGCATGGTGATGTCCCGAACACTTTAACAGCAGTTCACCATGCATATCCTTCTTTGTTACTGCACATTCTTTACACATTTCCATCAGTTTTAACTTACAACACCAATACTTCCTATCTTTCAGTACATTTTCCAAAGTATGCAGATAGCCATCAATGTCTAACATTTCCCTTCCTTTTTGAGACTTTACACATTCGTAGTAGTCTCCTATAACTACAGGTGAGAAGCAGTTCAAGCTAGCCATAGCATTACACGCTCCTGCAGTATCACAACTACTGCTTTGCCATTACTCACTTTATTGTTTAAACTGTGTGCTTACTGTTCAACATTACACTATGTATGTTCTGCTTAGTGACAATGCTTACATACGTAATTGGTTATTACAGACTATTACAGATAGTTACTTTACAGCAGGGACTACCTTCAGTGATTGTATTGCCGTTCTGCTGCAAATTTGTTCTATAATGCTTCACTTATTTTTGACTTGGCCAAACAAAACATTTCAAAACTCCTGTTTCCGATGTTTTAGCCAAGTACTTTGTAGTTTGCTTTAAGTTGTTTGAGTATGTTGCACTTGATAATTAAAGCGGTCGTTTAAGTAATATAGACCCCCCCCGGGACGTGGCAGTCTGCCGGACATCCAGCTATGCTCACTGCGACCGAACATAGTAGGCATAGTTACCACACTTTCTTGTGCACTGTCACTGAATGCCAGCTGTCCCTCTGCTATGGCCACTGGTGATGGGGTGTGTATAGGCACTGTAACTGTGTGTGGGGGTGGGGTGGCTAAAAGGGGGATTTCAAATGTTGGCACAGTGTCGGCCTTTGACAACCCCACCTGTACCTCAACATTATTATCATCATAATCATCGCTGTCTGTATGGACACCTACATCAGAATGGATGCAGGAGGGACCCTGACCCACCTCACCACCTGTGAGGGAAAACAATAAATGCACTTCAAAACCTGTACAGCATTGCCTAACAGGACACACATACACACACACACACACACACACACACACACACACACACACACACACACACACACACACACACACACACATATATAGGTGAGGTTGCACAATGATTGTACACAGTCTTCCTATTACCCATCTGCCAACAAGCAGAACATATGGTACAGAACAGCATGCAGTTCAGCTATAATCAATCCATGCTAGCAAGTATACATGTGTATGATGCATGTGCTGTGACTAGGTGATGCCCCCTTCCCCTGGATACCACTGCACCCATGTACACAGTATTGCTGTGCACCTGTTCTGCACCCTGCCATGTACTGTGCACCACAACTCCCAGGTGTACAACCCATTGTGGAATATGTAGTACTGTGTTAGTTATGTCAGCTGTACCTCTGACAGCCCCTATGTGTTTCAGCAACACATACCTGGGATGATATGTGGACTGTTGTCATTGGTGAATGCCTGATGCCTGAGTCAACATCAACAGACCATGTATGACAACTGCAGAAATGCTTACACTGACAACCATCAGAGCATACCATGGTTATGGGGGGTGTACACACCTTTATTGATTTTACACACACATCCCTAATCTGCCATGGAACCGCAGCACCACATATCTTAGCAGTACACAAGCCCGCTATGTAGCATATGCCCTGTACTTTCACATGCAGTGTCTACAGATTGTGTTAAGTGTGCAGCTGCTGACCGCAATGCATGCACACCATGTGGGCATATGTGTGCACACCCTTATTATGATGGTTTATCACACCTCTTGTTGTGTGTACTACAGCAGTCACTGCTCATGGAAGGGGTATACCAGCGTGGACCTTCTGCAATTGCCAGTGTATGTTCAGTCCACCCTACACATGTCCCCCAATTCTGCATGATTGCAAGGTCTACTCATGTGCACATCCCATGGTGTTCACACAATGCTGTCACTATTGCAGTGTGGGTAGGGTATGGCTGCCACAGGTCCTAAACCTGACTATATGCAGATAGAGCCATTACTACCATCCTTAGGAACTGCGGTTATGCAGGCTGACATCATTAACCCTGTGGACTAGATCATTCCACAGGGCGGTCCACTACTGCTGTTCATGGGCTCTTCTGACAAAGAGAACCTGGTAGTGCTGTACCAGGTGGTTGATGATGACCTCATTTTCATCCGCTGAATACATGGGTAACCTGCTGTGTGACATCTTGCTGAAAGACATGAAGATGGAAACAGGCCTGAGCAACTCATATGGCAAGGTTACTACATTTTGTAATACACATCTCTGTCACCCCCCCACCATATCAGCATCAACAGACTGTACACACAGCCCATTAGATATGGCTACAGCTTAACAACCATTTGGACAGATTGTGTATTGTACCACACCTTCTGCTGTGCTATTGTAGCCATGTCTCCTGTGTGGACACTAAACTTGCTGGCCTGTTACTGACTATTCACTTGCATGCCATTGTAAGGGCCACTATGGTTACATATATGCCAGTGGTATGGCTGCTCTGAGATTGCTGCACACCTGACAGTCTGTGTTATTGGGGAGCTCTATGCATGCTGTTGGACATGTACCGGGATTGTGTAGACTATTACTTCCAACAAATGTTCTATAACAGTGATACAGTAACATGTATATCTTCTATTGGCCAGCTGATCCACCTCTTCACACCCATCTGACCAGGATACCTGGTCACATCACATGTGTGTGCCAACCTGGGGCCTCCTTGTGTATTGTTACAGCAATACCATCAGGTGGAACCACCTAGGGGATGTTGCCCATCCCCCTCAGGGTACACACCAACATGTTCCTGTCCCCTGAGTGCAGGTTTAGGGTCTGTTCCATACCGGGCTCCACAGACATGTGAGGGATGTGCTACATCAGTCTGAGGCACCCAGTACACATTTACACGGCCAACATGCTCTTCCTGCTCAGCCTCCAGACCAGGCACCTTTGGGACATGGACTGCTGTTGTGAGTGACAGTTGGTAGGAGCCTTGTTCCCATTGTGCCCATATTGGGGACCATGGGGCATCCACATCAAAGACCACACACACCAGCCATGGTGTTTACCCAGCACATGTCACATACCACCCCTGTAGACTGTCCTCTATATCTACCAATCCTGAAAACCCCCATGTGTGTATCTGCCATACTTCCCCATATTCCCACTGCATACTTCACAGACAGGGGCATTGTGGGACTAATAAAGGACTAACATGTGACATACCCGTCCATGGTGTACATACTGGCAGCTGTAGATATCTGTGTGTATTGCTATGTGTGCTGTTGCCTCGAACATAGCACACATCACTGTGGTAGTGATATAGGGGATATGTCTTTATATATGTATATGTTTGTGTGTGTGTTTGTACATTTGTAGACATGTGCATATAGGTATATATCTATATGTGTAGATATATGAGATGTGTATATGTGGTCATATATATGTCTACACATGGGTATATGTATATTTATGGACATACATGCTGATATACATTTATCCTTATATTATATATGTGACACATGTACACATATGCATACCTATATGTAGGGTACATTCAGACATCAGCTCCACAATCTCACAACACCTTCCTGCACAGCTGCACTGTCCTGCCTTGCAACAACACAGACAGGTGCCACATATGGATATGGCCTGCCATTAGTGGGGTATATGTGGGTCCTGTTTGCAGGTAACCCTATTACACACCTATGGCATTCTGGCATGCTACATTACAGATTCACCTGAGTATCCTGACAGTGGTGGTCCGTGGCTCCTACATGTCCGTCATAATGGTATTACTTCCAACACCAGCTATTGGCCACATCATATACATAATTCCCATTACACAGCACACACTATGATGGCTTACAATCTTGTCTGTCACTGCTGACCTGCACAGTTAACAGCAATGGCCCACTACCCACAGGTACAAACACTATTGTCCATAGCAGCTGTTCAGTTGAACATCATCACAACAACACCTGATGGCTCATATAACTCATTCCGCATCATCTATCACATTATGATGGACCAGGTACTACATTCTAATACATGTGCATATACTTCATATACCTTTTCTGGGAGTGATGTATTTATGAATGGCAGCTACCTAAATGCCTGTGTTTTCAGCTGTTAGTTTGCTGAGCTGTATGTTTTTTTTCTTCTCTCTCTCTCTGTCTGTCTCTCTCTCCAGTAAATGGATTGAGCTGATTGCAGCCTGGCTTTAGTAGGTGATACACTTCATCAGCTGATGGCCTCTGCACCAGTCAGTGTCCTACACTTGCCAACTGCATGCAGCTTGCTGTGTAGTACTTCCAATTACCACTGTCATGGCAACCACCTACTATAAATCCCTACATCATGTGAGCATGGTCCCTTTACCTTTCCTGTGTGATGGACATCCTTCTTATGTGTAGGCGTCAGTGTTACAAACAGCAGGTAGTAATAACTCTTCCAGGGGAACCAGCACACTCAGGCCAGCTACATATTTGTAGGAGGTTCCAGAACTACAGACAGAGTGTGAGTAGAGTTGTGTTATGCTTTGTATAGTACTGGTGTGTGTGTGTGTGTACATACTAGTTTACCTTGGAATGCAGTCTGTGTGCATAGCTCTCAACTGTGGGCCTTTCCTCTTGGTGGCCAGAGGTGTGCCTATCATGTTTTGTCTGTCCAACACACAGGTCCTGTGTCAGATATGTCATTGGCAGTGTGTTTGTGTGTGTGTGTGTGTGTGTGTGTGTGTGTGTGTGTGTGTGTGTGTGTGTGTGTGTGTGTGTGTGTGTGTGTGTTGAGTGCTATCAGTACATGGCTACATCCATTTATGTTTCTAACCTCAATTCCTAGGCTAAGGGCATGTTGCAGACTATCCTGTAAAACCAGCGACTTGCTTAGTGTATGGCCACAGTTTTCCACATATGGGCCTGTGTTCCAGCCTCTGTCCTTCGCCTACATACCAAGCTTTGCACACATGACATGCTGTCAGGGGTTGTTCTGTAGTGGGCTGTGTGTATATCACACTGCCATTGCTGACATCAGTCCACTGCTGTGGTACCCCAACACATATGGTGGGGCTGGGGCCATATATGTGTGGGCTTCACCTACACAATACACATGTGCTCTTATGCACTCCAGAGGCCAGTGTATGTAACAGTGGTATATGGCCTTGTATTATGAGTCTAGGGGGCTGCACCATAAATCTCCTAGGCTGTTACAAAATGTGGGGGTATCAGGGGTGAGCTGCCTTAAGGTATCTGGATGTACAGTGCTGTATACTTCACCTATATTTTCATTACTCACATAAATTGGATTAATGCAGGCCTACTGCCTCCTGCCATACAGACTGTTCTGTTTGTCAGTGGGCTTGTGATTGTGTCAGTTATGCCTTGTTATGTAACAGTTACATACCATTTGGTCAACTGAAGTCTTTACCACCTAGCGATTTGTTACAGAGTGCAAATAGAGTCAGCTGAACTATACACCTGCATTACATACTGTTGATTGTTTGTCTTTACTATTGTACAATTTGAAGGCCTTGGCCTGGACAGCAACGGTTGTGAACCTTTCCAGACTACTGTATTAGTATAACTGTTTTACAGTTGCATTACTCTGTTTATATGGATGTCAGTGTCTGAACAACTATATGACATGGCATATAGAACTGTAATAGTACACAAATAAAGGTTTTCCGTTTCTGCAAACCTGTGTGTGGTGTTTTTTCTATGACCTCTCTGTGGGTATATGTTGCAGGCAACAATTGTAATTTGTATGGGTGGCCCATACAGTGTCCAGTTGTTCAGGTGTGAACTGTAGGCATAGTGGCTGTTCCATATTGTGTGCACCTTCTACATATGTATCTTACTCTACATATCTCTGCGTGTGTATGTGTAGTCACATGTATATCTATATATATATATATGTATATATATATATATGTATATATATATATATATATATATATATATATATATATATATATATATAGATATATATATACATGTATACATGTATCTGCCTATATGTGTCTGTGTATATGTATCCTGGGGATGCTGATAGCTTCCACATTTTACATTTCCTATGGGAGCCAGACTGTACTGCATGATATGTTACCAAAACCAGCCTGACATCATACCATCATACAGGTGGATTGTAGTACTGTTAACATCTTGTGCCCATGTATGTCAGGTCCTGCCTATGGGATCTGTAACACCATTGCTATCTACAGATGTGCGGCCATATATATACCTATATAGATATATATATATATATCTGCTTACACATATGTAACTTGCTGTGTATATGTAGACATATAGGTGCAGACATATATATGTCGATGTAGGCATTTGCATGTATATATGTTCATATATATTTATATATATGTATATATTTCTAAATATATATATATATATTTCTATATATATATATATATATATATCTACATATATAGATATGTTGTATCTGTTTAGATATTAACATATTTACACACACACATACATCTAGATGTTGGTAAACATTCTCTGCACTGTTGCATGACTGGGCTGGATGTTATGTTTCTGAAAACAGGAATTGTTATATATATCTGGCATGGCTTAGTGGTAAATCACTTTGTCTATGGTGTGCAAGGTCCTGGGTTTGAGTCTTGCAGATGTTGTTTATTTTGTTGCTAGGCAGAACACAGGCCGTTGGATACAGAGTGATTTAGGCACTTTAAAGTAGTTGAGCGGGTTTGAGTGGGTTTGCGCAGAGGTAAGTACTGCTAATGTCAGGTTACAGTTGCTTACACTCAGTTAGCTTCTAAATTGCTTAACGTGTGTCGGTATTGCTTATCCCCATGCAAACAGGCTTAAACCTGCTTACTGCTGCTTAAAAGTGCTTACTTCTACTTACCCCCATGCTGATTTCTTTAAAAGGAAAGAAAAAGAGTTTGATAGGAAATTGGTGAAAAAGGGGAACAAACGGGGAAAGACAGTAGGGAAAATAGCCAGGGATATGCAGGAGGGGTGTAGGGAAGGCCTATAGCTGCCCATTTCTTCTACAGCAACAGATGTGCATATACACTGAATTTGGAGGTAGATTTGGACAATCAAACCCCTGGGTGGGGGTGAGGACAACAATAATAAGTTGTGATGCCAATTAGACCAAGTTACATGTGTCCAGTGGACACATGTATGAAATGGACAGCTATGTATGGGGTGAGATTTTTTTGTGGGAACAGATTGCTCTTTTTTTCAGGTGAGAGTGGGATGTTGGGGAGGTAGGTTGGGTAGGTTAACAGACAAGACAAACAAGATGCATGCAGGGGTGGTATATGTCACATGTGGGGGTAAACACCTTGGACAGGGAGGGGTGTTTGGAAGTCGTAAGCCCATGAGCCCCCAAATGGAAACAGTGGGACTGAGGTCCCCACCCATGAGCAGTCACCACTGCACCTTCATGGCCCCAAAAGTGGCTGTGCTAGGGGCTGGGTAGAAGGAGCAGGCTCACCCTTTAATTGCACCAAGCTGCCCTCAAGCTGGCATAGCTTGTCTCGAATCTCCTTGTCGAGCTCGCTACGCACCACTGCCTGGACCTGACGATGGGTGACAGGTACCTCTCCACCCCCACTCCCTGGGTGGGCCAATCCCCATCCCCTGCGGTGGTTCTACCCGAAGGTGGTGCAGGGCCAATGGAGGAGGAGATCCCAGGCTGGGCCCCAGACATGCTGGGGCTCGGTGCCATGGCCAGCTGAGGTAGGACAGGTGAGTCCGCTGGGACCGGCCTTCCCATACGAGCTATGGTGTTGCAGCTTTCAGAAATATATCAGTTAGTAATAGTCAACAGCATTCAGGATTAGTTATAACAGCATGCATAGGTATTCCCATTAACGCAAGACACCAGATTTACAACAGTTACAGTGTGAGCATAACACATGCATATATGGCACAACAGTGGCCATTACAACAACATCCAGGTTTCATTGATGGCAACAGGCCACCAATATGGGAGTATTTTAACATGGCGCATGCATAGAACCAAATGTGAATATTTATAAACCAATAGGACATATGTCCCAACAAAAGTTTGGAGTGTATACGTACCCATTGAGGTGTGTAATTAGGATATTGTAGCACATATGGTGGGGTTGAAAGAGAGAGGTCAATTAACGACAAATATATCCCTGTAGTTTTCATAACTTTCTTAGTCACTGCAGTGATCTGTCCCTTACACTACACAATGTCCTTACTTTGTTCAATGGTATGTTTGCAGAATAGTATATACTTGGACTGTGTATTATGTATAGTCTACACCTCTTTCTCTGTTGAGAAAATCATTGTTAATGTTACCTGATGATTTCTACACATACTCCCAGATTCCATGCTTGTAGACAAGTATATATGTGAACTGGGTTGTACCTACAGTCTATACCTCTTACCTGTTATAGCTGTGGAGAAAATCTTTGTTAACACTACCTGACAAATTCTACACATATTCCCAGATTCCATGTTGATGTTATACACATACGTAACAATCTGTTAATTCACACACTCTGGTCACAGCTTGACAGGATGCAGGTGTTAATGTGACATATTTTGAGAATAACTGTCCTACACTTTGGCTGAGATGCTACAATGACAGGTTTGTTTCCATATACATTCTCTGACTATATACAGGTCTATCAGTTATATGTCAGTAAAAGCTACCTACATTTCTTGGATCATCACACTGATTTGTCAGGGGAACAGGTTACTGGGCAGCAGATTTTGGCCATTTATCTGGACATGCTGGACAGATCAGAACAGTTGAGGGGTATGACTATGCATACAGCTTTCTACCTGAATATTCTGCCACAGTCTGTACAGCTGATGGTTATGATTATGCTTACAGCTTAGTATGTGAACAGTCTAGCAAATTCTGTACAGTTGGGTCTAATTATGCATACAGCTTTCTGTCTGAACATTCTCACAAACTGTACAGTTGTAGGATATGATTATGCATACAACTTACTACCACTGCTAGGATTCTAACCCCTGCTGTGTGTGGTAAAAATATTATAGTTGACATCACAGTACGCTGTGCGATCAGGGAACTGGTGTAAAGTATTACAATGTTTTCTGTCTAAGTCTCCCTCAGTTGTACAATATGACTGACCACCTGGGACTTCCAACATTGCTATACTGAACTTCTTACACATTTCTTTCTGCGTTCAACAGTGTGGGTAACACTGTTTAATACAACAGTACTATTTATAGAATGCATCACTACAACAACATATGAAAGCAGACTGTACACAAGCACTCCAGGGGTTATACTTTTATTCACAAGATATTACACTTTTATTTATACACAACCTATATGACAGTCTTCCTGCCATATTGTCTAGTTTATTCAGTACATCCCATACACAATACATTTTTATACTGGTACAACACTTTCTAGAACTGTTATATTTATTTGTTATGACAGTACATGCAAGATTAATACTAACCTGCCTCACAATGCAACCTTTGCAGCCTAGCAGCATGGGCTTGCTGGTTCACAGCCCGCTCATTTGCAGCTGTCAGAGAAATATAGGGATATTTAGCCATTACCTATCCATAGTATACACACACTAGACAATCATTATCCACATAGTAGAATGGGTACTTAGTGCTGGGGCATTGGCCATCTGCCTTGATTCTTGGATTCACTACTCCAAGAGATCCCCCTTCTGCCGCTTCAGGTCAGCATTGTGATGCCTGACCTGCTCACCAGTTCAAGGGATACCAGTGGCACTGGTGAGGTCACGGGTGAGGCTGTCCCAGGCCTCCACTTTATACTGGGAGCCCTACTACTGGCCCTGCAGTAGTCTCTGCTCATAGTGTTTTACCAGGAGCAATACCATGAATCTGGACTCCTGGGTGCCCCAGCGCTGCACTCTAAATTGAGTGCCTTGCTCAACTCCAGCCATTCTACCTACAGTAGGGAGCTGCAAGCAGTTATGGGATGTATTCATGCCTGTGGGGTTTAAATACACCTGAGTTCCTGCACTTTCCCGTAACTGGATGGGTTTGAAAAGGCTAATCTATGGGCACACCTGCTTACTGAATGTTGGCATTGCTTAAAGGGGTATACCACTGGGAAGATTGTGTTAGCCAGCCTTCACATTGCTTACACCAACTAAGCTGAGTTGTGCAATGCTTAGCATTGCTTAATATTTAATTTGCATTATATTTTCCTTTTGGCATTGATTTATTATTTATTACATGTTATATATGTGTCTGGTATCCGTGATTCATGTGTACGTACACAGTATCAGGTCCTGGAGACTTCCACACTTTATTACAATAACACCTCACATCTGGTCTTACTGCAGTACTCCAGTTCACATATTTATGTTATGTAGCAGGTTATACAAAATCACACTGTACATAGATTCCTTTCACAAGTTCAGTTTGATTTTCCTATGGTGAGGATTTGTTTGTTGAAACCTCAATTGTATGTATTGCTATAATGGCTTAGTGGTTAACTACTGTGACTATAGTGTACAGGGTCTTGGGTGTGAGCCTTGAAGAGGCTATTTATTTTGTTGCAGGGCAAAACATGGGCTGTTGGATATAGAGTGATTAAGGCTCTTTAAAGCAGTTGTAAACGGGTTTGCTCATGTTTGCATGACGGTAAGCACTGCTAACTTCTGGTAACAGTTTCTTATACTCAGTTTGCTTCTACATTGCTTAATCTGTGTAGGCAGTGCTTACCCCCACACAAATGCACTTAAACATGCTTACTAGTGCTTACATATACTTACTACTGCTTATCTGTGCTTAAACCTGCTTACTAGTGCCTTATTCATTAGGATACTAACACTTCACATGTGCATTTCCTGCAGTACTCCAGTTCTTATATATATATATGCTATTTAGTGGGTTTTGCAACAAAAATATTGATTATAATGTGCTTTTCCATGTAAAATAGATTGTGCTGCAGTGGGACTCGAACCATGAATGCCTGCTCATTTGACGAATGTTCTGCCCACTACACTGTTGCTGTGCTGCTTCATTTGCATATATCTTCCTTGTTATCCTCTTCAGTCTTTTAAGCTGCTTTAACCATAGCTAAGTGATGGGCACACCCACGCACCTCCAGTTAGCTGTACTCAGATTTAAAAAAAAAAAACAAAAAGGGTTTCTTCATTTGATTTATATATATTGTTGCTGTTGTACACATGGGGGGCTGTTGGTGGGGATATGCGGAAACCTATGAGTGGTCTTGCTCATTTCTTGCCACTTTCTGCTGTTCTCCATTGCAGGGGCATGTTTATTCTGATAACTCTGCTCTTAGACACACCCCCTGCACTCGTACATGCTCCATGTAAGCCTAGGAGCTCAGGCAGCATGCCTTATTGATATGCATGGCACATTGCTGTCCTGCTCTCCTGCTCCTAAATGGGCACTTCCAAGCAGGACTAAGCTAGTCCTGCACAGAAGTTTAGTAAAGCTGAGGGGAAAAAAAAAAAAAATATATATATATATATATATATATATATATATATATATATATAGAGAGAGAGAGAGAGAGAAAGATATAGATATAAAAATTCTAATTCACTATGTTTACTGAGGCCTGAACTATTTTACTTTTGTATGAAGCTATGTAACAAAACTGATAAACTGACTCTGCTTACTATAAAACACATGGAAAACATGGAAAGTTTAAAATAAGTGAAAAAGTAAATTAACTGAAAATGGAAAAGAGATTTAATTCACTTATTTATTATTCAGGGTATAACACTGATCTCAATGGATAAGCTTCAGGCTCAGCATGGGAAAATACAGAAATAAGTACAACAGAAAAATATGCACTCACATTTTTTTGTATAAACAAAATACTTAAGAAATATATACACTATTTACAGAGAAGAAAAAAATATTTAAAATGTATTATAGACAAAAATTATTCTGTAAAATCACACTACAGATATATTTTGTGATTCAGCTAAATGCCAAGAGCAATGACAGAAAAACTGTGTGTAGGGAATACACTTAATGTATATCCTACAATAATGTGATCCTTACTGTGAGAACAAATCTGAAGGTAGGAAGGTTAAAAAGATTAGGTAATGTGCACTGAAGGTAAGCATTTGCATTAGACTTTTTGAGAAGATTACCATTTGGGTGGAAACTAAATTGGGTGTAAGAGGTTAGGCTTTTTAACTGTAGGGACAGTGATTCCCAGAGTTTAGGTCCTAAAATTGTGAAGCACATTTTGTTTGGTTTTGACGGTTTGTAGAATTTAAAGAGTAAACATGTCCTTAGAGATTATCTGCATTTTTTTTTTATTTATTTAGTTGTTGAGGAATGTTCCACAGCATTAAGGAAGGTAATCAGCTTCAGTACTGTAAAACCTTATGAGTGAGCCACTCATTCTTGAATTGGTAATCCTTTAACTTTGCCGAGTGTTTGGCATTGATGATCTTGTAAAGGGTAATGGGTGATGAAGTGATGTATTTTGTTGAAATGCATTGCAGAATTTTGCCATTTTTATTTGAGGTAGCTGCTATTGAAGGAAGGTCATATTTAAGTTGGGCAAATAGTTTTCCTTTAACTATATCAAATCTAGCAGCAAAGGAAAGAAAATGTGAAATCTTTTATGCCAACAAGATGCAAATTTATAAATAAAAACACTGTCATAAGAAGATTACTCGAAAGTAATGATGTTAAGTTACTGTGATGAAAGACAGCGAATATGAAATGCTGCTTTACATCAAGAATTAATTAATGCTGAAAACAGAACAAGAATAAATAATGTTCTTCTGCCAATTCTGCTTTGTGGAGGGATAAAGCCCTGACTATGTCACAAGTGACCCAAGTTAGAATGGTTTCTTTGGTACATGTAGGATCTGGTGGGAAGGGAGGGGTGGCAGTGGCATACCTTGTGGATAACTCCCAGTGGGAGCAAGATTAGTTAAGCTTATGTAGTTCAAACCTAGCAAACCTGCTCTACCATGCACAAGTCATATAGTAATCCAAGAAGAATTTAGTACATTGAGGCATATTTCCCCCTTGGAGAGTAACAGTAGCAGAGCTTGAAAATTATGCCACAAGGGAGGATGGTGCTCCTTGGGGAGGGGATAGGCATCCCCACAGGACCAGAAACTGGCCTACTGACTACCATCCAGCTGTCACCATGGAGTGGGTGAGTTAATTGGGAATTCTGGCTGTGATCAAATGTCCATAAGGCACTCACTCGCCTCAAGATTTATAGCTCAGTTGGCTGATTGGATGTAGGTAAAGCTACCATCGGGTTTGGTTAAGCACATAGCGTGGATAACAAAGAAAAAATAATGTTCATATTATGGGTGTGAAACTGGGTCCTGAAAGCAAGGATGTGACTGAACATTTGCAGAATGATTTTTCTATATATGTAGCTTTAAAACTTCCATAACTCCTAACATACTAAGGGAGCAAAATGTTTTAGATCCTCCATCAAAAATGCATCAAAACAACTTGAAACACAGGCACACTATTATCAAAATGATTACAGAGACAAATAAGCCATTCTGTATGCCACAATAAACAAACAGCACTAACGGCAAGAGACTATAATGATCAACAGCAAATGGCCTTCATTTCCCTTTATTACATGCTGCTAATTTTTTAGTCAGTACTTTATACATTTTCACAAGCCTGATCTCTAAAATTGTATAGCTTGATAAAAGATTGCATGGTACCCCTAAAGCTTGTTTTGAACAGATGTAGGTCTTGATGTAGCCATCTACTTTTCATATGAACAACATGTAATCATCATCACAGACTACATCCAAACAGTTTCTTAGGTAAACAGTGTAGCTGCCACTTTTGACAAGGACAATGCACTTACTGCTGTACATGTTGTTTTTGGTTTACAAAAGTCTATGTTAAAATCTGGCTAAACACATTACCATCAAAATTCACAACTGATATTGCTTTGTCCAATGATTCATTGTGTTACTCAAATCTTCACTGGGGTGATTTTGGAAAGTGATTGCTTTTTCTTTCAAAAGACAATGTAGGGCAATGTATGAGTCACATTGTAATCCTCAGTTTCTTGCCTATCATACATCAGATCATATTCCACCTATTGGGAACTTTCTTGCTCAAATGGTACTCTGTAAGTCCATTTTCTAACACAATATCCCAGAATGATATGCTGCATTGCACTGAATATCTGAAGAGAATGAAGTGTGTATAGGAAGCTGAAATCAAGTTCTCCACATATTCTTTCTCAGTAATGAGGCAATTTATTTCCAACAATGAGCTTGACAGCTTCTGCATGAATGGACAACTTCTTATATGTCAGCTGTTAACTATCCAACCCCATGTCCACAGTTTCGTGTTACCTTGAACATAATGTATTGGGTTTCTGAAACTTTAAGGGACACCACAGAGACTGTTTGTTTCCTATTAAAGCATTGCCATAATGTTATCACAAATTGTTGAATATTCCATTCATCTTATTTAGATGATTATCCTTTGCTTATGTGACTGTGACTGCAGAGTTAATATATTAAAGTGAAGAGGTTTCAATTACAATTTCCCACACTTGAGGGTTACAATGGGGATTTATACTTTTAAGTATTTGGACAGGAGAAGCTTAATAATTTAAAAACAGTTTACTATCAGCTTTGAGAAGGATACATTGATGTATGTATCATATCAAGCTGCAAGGCTCTGAGCATATTTTTATTGCTTTTGGACACTATATATTTTATTTTCACACACTAATAGCTTTGCTTTTACCCTTTCACTAAGACCCTTACTGATATCCTTAGCAAACACAAACGTAGAAAACTGGAAGCAGGAACCAAAAAGCGGTACAGCTTTCACCACAAAAATAACAACAAATATGCCACAGGATACTGAAATTTATTGAAGTGAAGCGCTTTTCGTCTGCTCGGACAGCAGACTTCATCAGACAAGTTACATGTGTTGTTAGTATCATTTTATACCTATAATGACGTCATCAATTACTTTGATTTAAACCAGTAACTTACAATATATAATTGAGGCGTCTATTAAGACATCAATTAAGAAATTTAAGTAAAAAATACACATTATTCAAGAAACCCCATATTGTGGTCAAGTTATTAAAACACAAACCTAACTAAACTAACTACCCCACACAGCTCAAATAAATTAAAAATACATTAAAAAATACAGAAATGTAACTGTATTGAAATCTAAAGTATATACACACTTATAGCAGCTTAAATAATTTGTAAAGTTAAAAATACTAAGCAATACCTAGTGCTGTTAGAACAGTTGACTTAATATCATATGAGTGTTGCACATAATCATAAACAAATAAAAATGAAGTAACCAGTCTATGTATAAAGATAATATTAATTATACCACAGTGCTTATTCATTTCAAATAACCTAGTCTTGACAATTTAGAATAATAGGTGTATATGTGCTAACAAAAAACATTTTCCATATGGGTTTAGTATAGCAATACAGTTATACAACTCGAATAAAAGACTAATCCTGCCTAGCTAATTGATAATAGTAGTAGTGAAAAAGGTTGGCTAGAGCCAAAAAGCTATCTTATAAGGCTCTTTAATTTTAGTACACTACTAATAGAGCAACTATCATTGAGGCCTGGGTAGGCATAAGCGTTCAACCTAATCTGCCATTTGAGTTCTGATTCTTCAAGTAACAGTTTAGTGGGAGCACCTCTTTTCTTTTCTAGTACTTGGTCTATGACCATAAATTTAAAGGAATGGTCGCTAAATGTGATTGTATGTCTAGCTAATGCATTTTCTTCTTTCTTTTTCCTCATTGCATACTGATGTTCATAAATGCGCTCTCTCAATTTCCGTTCGGTCTTCCCGACATAGAATCCTGAACACTTCTGGCATTGAGCCAAATACACAACCATGCCTGTATTACAAGTAGCTCTACATCGCAAATTAAACCAGTGGCCATTTACACAAAATCTGTTAGTTTCATTAATATATTTGCAATAGTTGCAGTTTTGGCATTTGTACATGCCAGGTGTTCTTGTAAAACTAGCGTTGGAATTTTCAAAGAGTGATTTCATATTTTTACCTCTCCTGAAAGTTATGTCTAAATGGTCACCTAATTTGTTGGTTAGACTTGCGTTGTTACTAAAAATACACCAATTTTTCTTAATAATGTCTATTAATGGATAAATATTAGTAGAAAAAGTGAGAATTAACTTAGAATTACAGACTGATGGTGGCTCTTTGCCAATGTTGTTTAAACCGGGTACAGTATTGGGTGTTGTCTGACACTCTGCGTCAACTGATTTACTCAGAATAGGTTGGTAAATGCCTCTATTTCTTTTGTCACTAACTTCTTTGACTAAGGCATTCAGTAGTTGCAACGGATACCCTCTATGTGTGAACATGTTGACAAGCAACTCACACTCACAGATGAAATCTTCATCCAGGCTGGTAATTCTGGCGGCCCTAACCAATTGGCCCTTGATTACTGATCTTTTCTGATAACTAGGGTGACAACTACTGTAATGCATTAGCGAGTTAGAATATGTACCCTTCCTATAAATCTTGGCTAAATAAGCCTTTAAGTTGACACTCTTGGTTAACCATATATCTAAATATGCTATTGCTTCCTTACTAAATGTAGATGTAAAATTCAAAAAGTCAGTAGTGGTATTAAAGTATTCTAAAAGCAGAGTACTGTCTGTTTCCCCTCCTTTTATCAAAATGAATATATCATCCAGGTAGCGGGTGTAATACTTAATTTTTCCCATCAATGTAGCGTTATTGAGTATATATTCACTTTCCCAGTGTGCCATTACCATGTTCGCTAGGCTAGCCCCACATGGGGAGCCCATGGCTACACCAATTTTTTGGAGGTAAAAATTATCCCCTAACATGAAGTAATTGTTGTACAGGATCATGTCCAACAATTCTAAAACTAAAGCTATTTCTACCATTGAGGCATTGTGTTTCTTTAAATATATTGCCACCCAATCTGTAGCTATATTCAAAGGTATACAGGTGTATAAATCTTTTACGTCAACGGTAAGAAAATTACATTGATCATCAAATTCCAATTCTGATATTTTAGCCAGGAATGACCATGAATCCTTACAGATCTGATTTTCTTGTACTAAATATTTCTGATGGATGTGGTCAACTAACTTGGCACATGTATACGTGGGGGAACCTCTACCATCTACTAAGGGGCGCATAGGTGGATCATGTAGCCCCTTATGTATCTTAGGTATTCCAAATATACATGGAAATCTTGGGTGGACAGTCTTCAAGTAATTGAATTGGTCTTGATCGATGCACTCGTTATGAAACATGTCCTCAAGGTTAGTTTTGATGGTATTATAAGCCTTCCTAGTTTCTGATATAGAACTCAGTACGTAGGCGTCACCAACTAAAAGGTTTGTCATACGGTCAAAATAGTCGACTTTGTCGAAAATCACCACACCTCCACCCTTATCTGGTTTACAGATACGTAAATTGTGTGATCTTACATACTCTATCAGGTCTAATTCTTGACTAGCATCCTTGTCTTGATCATGCCTATATAAAGGTATAAATGAATGCCTTAGATCGAGTTCGCACATGTTCTCAAAACATTGAATGGTGGGGTGCAGTGGAGGGTTGAATGTACTAGCAACCCTCAAGTTGTTGTTCGTAGGGCTATTAGAATCATTACCGAACATCAACTTGAAATTTAATTTACGTGAAAATAACTTAATGTCGACTATTGTATTGACCAAGTTGAATTTGTGCTGCGGCACATAAGTATGTCCTTTAGCCAATAGTTCGGCCAACTCACTGCTTATTGGAACATCTATGGTGATAGAGATCAATTATTTATTTATTTATTCATTTTTCTATTGAATTCAACAGTTTTTATCAAGCATTAATATATATCATGATAAATTCTATTTTATATTATTCTATTGTTTTCAATGTTTTACCAACTATTTTAAGCATTTAATAAATATTACAGAAGTTTTTAAAGTTCATTTCATATTAAGGACAATAGATTATTTAATTGAATTAAACTCTCAATTTAATTAATTATCCAATTACATGGTGGTGTATAAAAGTGTTATCCAAGCACTAGTGTGTATCTCTGAAGAAGAAGTTCAAAAACGTATGTCCTTTGTGAAGCGTTATTAAACAACTGTGGTTCTACATCATTGATTCCGTTTTTTTCATACAGTTATACTGCCTTGTTGCATTTATTACTTCATTGGAACCACTTTTTTGGAACTACCTTACTTGGAACTCTGTTTTGCTGTACTCATACCCTTATTTGGGTCTCAACGAGTGAGGTATTTCTGCGGCCTTTCCAGTTGTTGTAGATGTCTTGTGAGGTACATACCAAAAAGGGGCATTGTACTCTATAATGGGTCTAATGAGTAATGAGTAGAGGGGAACAATGACCTCTTTTTTCTGGCTGAGAAACGTTTTGTGATGAAGTGTGCCACATAGAAGGATTTCCTGACTACTGTGGTGATGTGATTATCAAAGAAGAGACTACTGTCCCCCTGTGTCCCAAGGTCTCTTATCACACTTTTGGTGTTAGGTATACTACCGCCTATGTTGTAGTTCATAGGCACAGAGTTTTTACCAAAGGGGATGACAATGCACTTTTTGGCATTCAGCTTGAGGCCATGGCTTTGACATCAGGCATCTGTCTCAGTGAGGCCCTTTTGTAGAATGTCCCCATCGTTAGGAGTTTCAATTATGGCTCCTAGTTTGCAGTCATCTGTGAACTGCATGAAAAAGAAATCTAATATCTCTTAGCAGACTGGAACATAGCTAATGACACACATGTTAGAAGTAATACCAAAACAATGTCCTTACACTTTTAGATCTTTGAGCAAGTTTCTATGAGAAGTGGAAACTTCTTCCTCAAAACTTTCATCATGTTCCATCCATATTACAAATTCATCCTCAGTCCACCTTTCCAATAACCATCTTAGAAATCGCTATATTAAATCTCAGATTACGATGCGCTTACACCATAGTTTATGTTTGGAAGCATAATAACATAATGATTATACAAATGTTTATTTTGCTATTTGTTTTTATACCTTAAACTATGATAGTCCTGAAATTCTGTATTGGGATCTTTTATGGCTTTGGCCTCTTTGCCAAGAGTTATTTCATGTAATTATCCCTGGAACGTCTACAATGTGATTGAAAAAAAAAAACTTTTATTCTTTTTCTCACATCGCTATATAATAGAGATCCATGTAAGTGGAAATCCTTATCTTTTCTTCATGTCAATCACATTTATTGTCTGTACCCCTTGACCTTTTCTGCCTGAGGCATTAAATAACACATTGCTTCTGCAAACAAGCATACTTTCAACCTCTTTTGCCTCTTTTCTTATCAAAGATGTACAACAGTTCTTGAACTGTACTGTATAGCACAGTATTTGGTTATCAGCCCTTTCCTTGTTAATATCTTACATTTGGACTTCAGTATAAGGCAGTGCTGTTATATAAATCTGTGGATAACAGCAGAAACAGTTACCATTATTGCCATCTAAGAAGAATGTGATCAAATATAATGAATCTTTAAATCAATTGAATGGGTAGTGTAAATCCAACAACCTATCAATTAATGCATGCATTTTAGGCCATCTTCAGGAGATAGCATTATTATTAAAATACATATCTTAAAAAAAGGTGAACTATTACAAGGACCTGTACAGTGGTATAGGAGAGCATCTCAATTTTAATAATAACATAGCTTATATTATTAGGAAATCTTACGAGGAAATACAGTGCTTAAAACTATTAATTTTGGAAGTATGGAGGCACTGCTTTTGTTGCACAAATCCAGGTCAAGCTAGATCTTTAATATATTAACATCTCTTGCTGATCTAAAAAAGTCTGATTGCTTACAGACTGAGATAAAGGTATTTTAAATGGAAGATCTGGAAAGTAAGATGCTTAATTACTCCTTTTCTTTACTTGTACAAGTTTTGATTTATTAAAGAATGCTGATGCAGAATTTTTTTAGCTATGAACGTTACTTTACATTCAGAACTCTTAAAATGTGCAGATAAAAGAAACAATTCAAAAAAATTGCACTGCTGTTAACACTGAAATTATACTACTGAGATATAAACTGGGAAATATTAAAATAATTCAACTACCTTTCCTCTTTATGCAGTCATTATGGATTCTGGAGAGTGTGACCTGCAGTCATTTATGCTGGGTTTAAGCCAGGTTTTAGTGAGAATATCAGGCTTGCATTGGGTAATCCAGGCATTAGTTCAGTAATTTTATTTCTTATGATTCTAATATTTATGGTGGCAAAAATTAGATTACCAGAAAGGGAAAAGCTGACAATTTTTGTGTTTAAAGAAGTATGTGGAAGTGAATTGTCTTGATGTTGGTTGTGATAGGTGGTGCAAGATTTAGGGTGAATGTCTCCTTGTAGGAAAATTTCAGTATAATGTAGATGTTTACCTAGCTGCTTTCAAAAGCTTTGCAACTAGGAAAAATGGCTCCTGAGTGAATGGGTCAGAATTCAATCATCCCACCTAAATGGACAGGCCCTGAAAACTTACATGGATCTAGACGATTCTGAGGAAAATTACTCTCAGAAACTGTAAAGAGATGTTAGCAAAAGCAGGATCTTCATCTGAAGTGCAGTACTGTACATTTCATAACTGGCCACGTATTGTATGAGTGGCCAAGGAAGTGGGTATTCCAGAGTGATCCTAAGTCTTCTAAACAACTAGTTGATTTGGTGGAACATTTGTTAATAAATGAAGTTGTAAAGTATAAACTTGACTTGCATGCACTCAGGGCTAGTAGCAGGCCTACACCAAAATATTTTCTTTGTCTGTAACCAGGAAAACAATTGTCATTTGAACCAGTTTGTTTTAAAAGAATGGGCATGCAGCCATGTACTGCACAGTTAGTGACAGTAATACTATGCCTACAAAAACTGCCAGTGCTAGAAAGCTCTTTGTTTAAAAAGGTTTACCAAAGACTAAACCAGTGGTATGCAATAATGCTAAATGGTTAACTGTTAAAAGTGATGCACTGCACACTTATGCAACCAGCTTATTGTACATTTTTTATATTTTTCCTCTAACAGATTTTTTTTTTCAATTGAATTGTAGGGGTTATAGGTCACATTAAAGGTGGGAAAAGTTTTGAAATGATTTATTGTGGTCTCATTTTTTGATATCACAAAAAGCCTGGCATTTTAGCAGGGGTGTGTACATTTTTCATATCCACTATAATTATTGTCAATTTTTTTATAGGTTTAGAGGTTAATACTAGGCTAACTGCTCTTGCAAGCCATTTTAAGCCTAGCCACTTATCCCTTGTGAGACTCAAACCCTGCACCTTGTATGTGTAAAGCAAACACTTTAACTATTAGGCCACCCTCCCAACCCTTTGTTATCAGTTTCAAGCACTGTGGAGGTTCTGCCAAACATACTGCCAGAACATACCTTCAACAAAAGTGTAAAATACAGGACTGGAGTATACAAAATGAGACAAGATTTAGTACATGTTGGGGGTGGGGGTGGTGGATAAAACTGCAACTGTTTCTTATCAAAAGACACATGCTAGTATGCAGAGGTAAGTTAGTATAAATCCTGATAGGGAGTGTGAGTTTTACAGAAACACTCTAGCAGTTACATTTATAAAAATAACTCAGCACAGAGACTGAACAAAAAGCCCATTAGTTAAGACTACACTAATGAAAATAAGAAAAGAAACTGAGGAAGGATTATATGGTTCTCAACATGAAAGAAAAAGAGGAACCTAAACAGAATCCTAAGCTTTTGTTTCTTCCACTGCACTGCAAAAAGAAAAAAGTCAGCAAAAAACAGAAGCCAGACTCTATGAGAAAGGCAGGTTAAACTACCTCCAAGAAAATCTAACATTGCCATGATATATCCCAAAGGCTAAATATGGAAAACAGAGGTAATCCAGAGGGCTCAAGTGAAGTTTGGTATCTCAGCTCTAACCCAGAGGGTGACGGGACTAATAAGAAACAGAGTATAAATGATAAGTCCTGATAAAATCACATTGGTTAGCAGATCTAGGAGACACTCCCCAGGATTCACGAATCCTCCGTGTAAGACTAAATAAGTCTTACTCGGAAACTGCAGTTGAACGGTATGACATCAGCGTGCCATGCATATTCATGAGGGCACACTGACTCCACTCCAAGTCTAACATGGACCATGCAGGAAGGCAGGGGGCGTGTCTGACTGCCGAGCAGTCCAAAGGTCCACGCCCCTGCAAGTGTCTGAATTGTGAAATGTCAACACACATGAGCAAGTCCGCTCAAATGTCTACATACCCAACGCTACACTCCCTCACACTGTAAACCCCCAGTACAGTTATAAAATGTAAAACTTTTAATTTTTTTTATAATTCCCGATATAGCTGCACGTGTTTGCGCGGGTGTGCCCATTGCTTAGCTGCAGTTAGCAATTTCGACATTGAAGAGCATAATAAGAAATGTTTATGCAAATTAAGCCAAGTAGCAATAGCATAGTGGTAGAGCCTTCACACAAAGAGGAGGCATTCATGGTTCAAGTCCCACCACCTTTCTATTTCATGTTTTAAATTGGTATATGAAATAATTCCTGACATATATGAATAAAATTTTACTAAAAAGCATTGAAATGGCCTATGTATCAGTGAACAAAATGTATATATATATAAATATAAGAAGGATCTTGACATATAATTGCCCATAGCTAAGCAGCACTTTACCCAGCGCAATAAAGTTGCCCGTAGTTAAGCAACACTTTACCCAATGCAATATAGTTGCCCATAGTTAAGCAGGGCTTTACCCAGCGCAATATAGTTGCCCATAGTTAAGCAGTGCTTTACTCAGCGCAATATAGTTGCCCATAGCTAAGTAGTGCTTTACCCAGTGCAATAGGTTTGTGCGGAGGTGCGCATCGCGCCAAACAGCACACCATAGGGCAATGTGGAGCAACGTAGAGCAAAGTTGCCTAAACACAGCCACACCCCCTAGCCTGTCTGGACAGTAGTAAAATAAAAAGCAATGACAAGGTTCGAACCCAGGACACTGTGCACCATAATCAAAGTACTGAACCACTAAGCCATGTCAGCTTAGGATCAGTAGCCACTGTTAACATACATATACTTATAAATGTTAGATTAACCATTGCTAAGCAGGTCTGCAGTCAGCCGAGAATTTTCAAAAATGACCAATCACAAAAAAGTGCGGGAAATGTGGCATATTTAAGATCCATAGGTGGGAATACTCACCATGACTGATTGTAGCTCCCATCTGCAGTTAGAATGGCTGGTGCTGGAAAAGGTACTCACTTTCAAGCGCAACACTGGGGCATCGAGGAGTCAAAATACATGGTTTGGCTCCTTGTCCACCGTCATGAGTCAAGACTCCTGGAACCGGTTAGCTCATGATCTCACTAGTGCCACAGGCGACCCTCAGACTGGTGAGCAGGTCTGTCACCACCATGCAGATCTGAAGAGACAGAAGCAGGACCTACTGAACCAATGGATACAGGAGGCCTGTGACAAGCAAAATGCCCCACTACTGAGTAGGTAGCCATGGAATGCAGTATGTAAGACATGCTAATTTAGTCTATATAATGGATAGGTATGTCTCAATATCCCTTCATTTACTTCACAGCTGCAGGTGTCCATGCTGTGAATCAGCAAGCCTATGCAGATTAGTAATTATTCTGCATGTATTGTTATATAAAATAGGTGAGATAGCCTGAAAAAAAGTGTTGTAGCCCAATAATACAGCTATAAAATGCCCTGAATAATTCCTCTGCATGTACTGTTATATAAAATAAGTCAGAGAGCCAGAAAAAGAGTGTAGTAACCTGCTAATCAAGATAAAATAAGTCTGGAATAATATCTCTGCATGTACTGTCATAAAATAAGTGAGCGAGCCTGAAAAAGAGTGTTGTAACCTATTAATAAAGGTATAATATGTCTTGAATATGTCTTCTGTATGCACTGTAATATCAAATAAAGGAGAGCCTGTAGAAAAGTGTGTAATGTAATTAATAAAGGTATAATACTTGGAGTGTGTCTGTGTCACTTACTTTGAAATGTTGTTGTACCCTTGCATTATATAAATAGTACTGTTGTATTAAGTGCTGTCAACCCACAGTTGGGCAGTCCCATATAAAGTGAATGAAGGAAGTGCCAGTAGCTGTGAAGCATATATACAGTCCTCAACAGTCGGTTAATGGCTGGCATGCATAGGTAAATCTGGCACACGAGTAGCTTGTTAATGTGTTATCCAGAAATGTGAGTGGGCTACATGAAATGTAGGGTTCTGTAGAAATTTAACTGAAAATGTCACGTGAACATATCCAGATATGTAGATATATAAATATAAATAAAACATAAAACTATGTAGCAGTAACATCTGCATCTTGGACAGTTAGTATGTGAGATATAGGTCAGGTATATAATGAACTAGCCAAACCCATTACACAACCTAATGCATGTTGCCTAGTGTAATAATACATGCAGGGGCTATACACCTGCAGTCAATAGGAATGTAGTGTAGACTAAAAGTACTTATAAGATGTTAATGGAGGTTTCTTTCTACACCCTACTGTATGTGCATAAACAATGCAATTCCACACCTCAGTGGGTATATCTAATCTCAAAACATTTGTTTGGACATATGTCCTATTGTTCTATAAAAATCTGCATTTACTTTGATGCATGTGCCCTGTGCAAACACCACAATATTGGTGGCCTGTTGCCACCAATCATCCCTGCATGCTGTTGGAATGTCCACTGTTGTTCAATATATGCATGTGTTATGCTTGCTGTTCAACTGTTGGAACCCTGGTGTGTTGGGTTAATGGGAATATTACTGCATGCTGTTACGACTAATTTGGAATGCTGTTGTCTATGTTGTAATTAAACACACCTAATCACAGAACGTATGGGAAGGCCGGTCCCAGCGGACCCACCTGGCCCTCCTCAGCTGGCGAATGCACCTGGCACCAGCAGGTCCGGTGCCCAGCCCGAGCTCCCCTCCTCCGTTGGTCCTGTGCCACCTTCGGGTGGAAGCGCTGCAGGGGATGGGGCTCATCCCCCCTGTGCAAGCATGGTTGGAGAAGGGCCACCTGTCACCCTCTGAAGGGTCCGGGCTGTGGTGCGTAGGGAGATCCAGCATTTAGTCGCTGATCCCCTACACCAGCTTGAGGTGAGAGTGGTGCGACTCATGGGTGAGCCTCCCCTCCTACGTAGCCCCCAGCACAGCCACCCTCGGGGCTGTGAAGGTGCAGTGGTGACTGCCCATAGGTGGGGATCTCAGTTCCACTGTTACCATCTGTGGGCTCATGGGCTTACAATTTCCAAACATCCGTCCCCATCAATTGTGTTCACACATCCCATGTGTCATATTCTGCCCCTGTATGCATCTTGTTTGTCTTGTCTGTTTACCTCCTCAACCTACCTCCCCAAATATATCTACTTCTTCTACCTCACATTCCACTCTCACCTGAAAAAAAAAAATAAAAAAAAGGGCAATCCGTTCCCACAAAAATATTATGCCCCATACATAGCTGCCCATTTTGCACACATGTCCACTGGACATGTAAACTGATAATTATAATTGGCAGTACAACATACTTTGTTGTCCTCACCCCTCTTTCAGGGGTGGAAAGTTTCAAATTTCAGTCCGAATTTATTGCATATGCACAGCTGTTGCTGGTAAAGAAATGGGCAGCTATGGACCTTCCCTGCACCCGTCCTGCACATCCTGAGCTTGTTTCACTACTGTCTTTCCCTCTTTGTGCCTCTTTTTCACCACTTTCCTATCTCCCCATTTTCTTTTCTTTCAAAGAAATGAGCGCGGGGGTTAGCGGGAGTAAGCACTTTTAAGCAGTAGTTAGCGGGTTTAAGCGAGTGTGCGCATGTGTGCACTTAGCTAAGTATTGCTAAGCATTGCGCAAACCCACTTACAACTGCTTAAAAGTGCCTTAGTCACTCTGTATGTCAGGGCCCTTGTTCTGCTCAGCAGCAAAATAAAGCACCTTGGTCAGTCTCGAACCCCAGACCTTGGACAGACTAGACTGCATGAAGTACCACTAAGCCACAGCAGATATACAATAATTTGGTGCTGAAATAAATATATCATGCAATACAATGAGTGAATGTAAAGGAAAAATAGGAAGGCCATAACACAAAGCTTGTTCTGTGGATCTTTACCAGCAATTGTTGTGGAATTGCATTACATGACTGTGATAAGAGAAGCAGCCATTCTAGCAGCAAATAATGTTATAGAGGCACTTAACCCCCACATAGTATCATAGGAGGACAAACACTGGCATATCTGATTAGGGCAGAGGCCATACTTCCTAACTGTGACTACTTTTCAGGGATGTCCCTGATTGTGAAACATATTTTAGCTGTGTTCCTCTGAATCCCTCTGAAAAGTACTGATGTTGGTCAGAAAGGTGGACAGAGCACCTGCCTTGATAAACTAACAGGTACACACCAATCCTTTAAGTCCAGTAAGGTAACATTCACACAGTAATACATAATGCTCTCTGTATGTCTGTATCCCCCCCTTCCAAATTTTAAATATACATGTGTGTTTAGGGTCTACCAAGGATGTAGGTAGGCATACTCAGTACTGGAATTGTCCAGTTTTCCTGAGAATCATGTGCTAATGTCAACAATAAAAAACACAAACCCTGCAGAAGTGAGTACATTAATGTGCACAGTATAACAGTTCACAAACAGTTCATGTGCCAAAAGAATACTTCTCAATAACTACTTTTGTATGGCAGTTAATTATATAAGTAGAAAAGACACTACATACTCACATATATCTTGTGTAAGCATTTGTAGGGGTGAGGTAAACTCTACACTGATAGCTCTGTACTGGAAGTGGCAACAGTCAGGTCTGAGTACAACATGTACATCACTGTCTACACCTCTAGCTTCAGATATAAGAAGTATACCAACCTTCTGACTTAAACAACAGTCGCCACAACAAACAAGCATGGGCCCTACTCTGGAAATCTGAAAGGGCTATGCATACATAACTTAGCAATTTATAGCATTGGGTTGCTATGATAGTGAGTACTGCAATTACCACACAGCAGGCTGTATGCATTTACCAAATGCTGGGCACCAATTGGTGCAGAGGGCATCACATGCACATGTGCAGATACCTATAAAAGCAGACTGTACTTGCTATCCCCACATGCAATCATTACATTGCACGTGTTATAGCATCTGTAAAAAAATTATTACTTAATAAAACAAAAATTTAATTAAGTAAAACAAATATACTGAATTAGTAACCAAAAATATTAAGTAAAAAAAAAAACTTAATAACCAAAAAAATTAAGTAAAAGCAAACTTTACTTAATTAATACCAAAAAAAAAATTTTCAAAACATACACAGACAGACCTGAAAGTGACAAACAGGTATGTAACAGATATGTGGTTACTGGCAAGTAGTAGATGTTTATGAAGAGTACTGTACATACTTTGACACATGCATATGTGGCAGCAGTAGGTATGTATGCCCTGATGCCTTGCATAACTACTGCCATGGACAAATTAGTGTGTAGCTGTGTGCAGTGGGACATAACTGTGACATATGTAGCTCAGCATTAAATGTCAAATATCTGATCATGTTATCTATGTTCTGTACAGTACTGTGTATAATGGCTGTTTGGGGGAGTGGTGCAAACAGCTATATAAACCTGGATGTGACAGAGTAACACATGCATGATAGTCATATAATGTGTAGCTTAGCATTGGAAACTGCTGTATCAGGCTAGTATAGTAATGTAGCATTAGCTGCTATAAATACTCCCTGTAATATTACTGTTATGCACACATGTGACAACTGTTCATGTTGTAGCAAGGCCCAACAGGTCATCTGTGAGGTCTATGGACCTACAACAGTGCGGACCTTGTGTGTGTATGGCACACACATATGGAGAGATATTTATGTGTCAGATATATTAGCATCTTAACATGTACATAGAGCAAGGGGCATACTGCAACTGTTTGTGAAGGGTGGACATATATATTTTGGTGAAGGTTGTTATGTGCATATTTTTATGTAGGTTGTAGTGTGTGGCAAACAAGACAGCATACAGTGCTGGTATATGACATGTGGTGTTTAAACGCTGTGGGTATGATTTGTTAGGTTTTTAGTCTTCCAGACAGGGAGTCCTGCTAAAGATACATGGGCTGAGAATACCTTCAATGCATTCTGCACAAGACTGTGCAATATTATTACATAACTGTATCCCTCTCAACCTTTGCATAATTGATATTCCCACCATGAATGGTGGACTGTATATGTGCCTATATGTAAAACTATATGTACACCAATGGATGGTTATATGTACGCTCAAGCTCAATGTTGTAAATATATTGCCATCCCTTTTGTTAAAAACCCTATAACCATGAACTACCACATAGGTGGAAGTCTACTCAACACCAAAAGTGTGATAAGAGACCATGGGACACAGGTGGACAGTAGTGTCCCTTTTGATAATCACAGTGCCACACTAGTCATGTAAATTGTGTATGGTCCACATGTCATCAGAAAAGGTGTGTCATTCATGGAAAGAGAGGTCAGTGTTCCATTCTACTCATCAGTCATAAAATCCATCATAGAGTACAATGGCCCTTTTGGTATGTACCTCAGAAGACATCTACAGCAACTGTAAACACCAGGCACATACCTCACAAAGAGTATTACCAGACTCAAACAGATGCCCTATGCAGACTGTCTTACAAAAAACACAGCTACACTGTGTCACACACCACCTACCCAGAGGCAACCTCTGCCTAACATACAAAGCTATGCCAAACCCACAAGTGTTGGACATGCTCCATGTAAACAGATCAAAATCCCTACAAGCTACACACTGTACTGATCTAAACTTTGTAACGTCAAAAAGCAGAGCCTGCTGGGGTGGTACATTCTCATCTCAGACACATACCATACTCTGGAACTAACTACCTATCAATAGCAAAGAAAGGTCCTCATTAGCAGTCGTCATGAATAATCATGATGAATGGATGTGAGATAGGAAATACAACCTGGGAATCACCTCTGTGGCTCTGCATGGCAGGGGCACATGAACTTAAATTACAGGGGTTGGGAGGGTGGCTTAATGGTTAAGGTGTTTGCCTTACAAACACAAGGTGCAGGGTTGGAGTCTCACAAGGGATAATTGGCTAGGCTTAAAATGGCTCGCAAGGGCAGTTAGCCTAGTACTAATCTATGAACCTATGAGTGTTGAAGGACAGGGTACCATATGGCTAGGCTCCTATAGGCCCTACAGCTAATAACCTATTAGCTACCTAGGACCTGATACACACACGCATGTACTTGTTGCATTAATTGCTATGTGAGGTTGACTGAGTGTGATTGTGAATGTGTAGGTGAATGTGTCAACGTTATGTATACATGTGATAGCCTAGTGGGAAACTGTTTATATCATGGTATGTAGTGCTCTAGCTCTGATCCCCGCAAAATATATGTATGCTATTGCTAGGCAGGAAAAGCAGTATGGTATACGGTGTGTGATGTAGTCCCATGGTGTTGACTGGAGTGTGCCATTGTAGGCTAAAGCAGTACATGTATGCTTATTGATTGCTAACACTAGTGAATATAAATCCCGTATGAACTGTAGTACTACCTGAAGATGTAGGACTACACAGCACAGTATGGTGTATATCCACATTGCTTGGAAACACTGTTTTGTTTGTTACCTATAGTCCTCACATATTACATACCTCAGGCATAAGGTTTTGTAAGTGCTGACACACAGACTGTATGGTACACAGGTAAAGCTCATCGGGGTTGCCATACCTTTGTGTCTTGTAGGTATGTCTGATGTGTGTGTGGGTATGCCTGTAACATGGCCTCGGTCGTATGTGTGTTACAGGATATAAGTGCATATCTAGCAACATGTATAGTGTAGTACAGCAGTATGCCACCTATATTGATGAATGTGCACATATGTTACTTAGGGGTTTGCTATCAACAAGTAGTGTGGTGTACTGGTAGTACTGTAACTGTACTTTACAATCATTTCAATGGATGACATATTTCTGTATGCATTAGCTTCATATATACCTCCTGTAGCTAAGTGGTGCATTGTGCCACATACAGTGTGCCATGTACTGTTGTATAGTGTTACATACTGGTTTCACTTTGTTGCTGTGCAGAACATGGTTTAATATATAGAACGTGCCAGGCACTGTCAGGCAGTCGTGCGCTGAGCACTGATAAGTGGTATTAAAAGTGTGTATCTACTGACAGCCAATAGGTTGCTATATATGGCATTTCATTGATATCTGTACTTTAGAATGTTAAGTGTGCCACATGACTTGCTCACAATTATTGTTTTATTGTCTTCCAGGGACATGTCTCACCATCGCAACCCTGCGTATTCCCCAGAAGAGGAGGAAATCATAATATCCACCCTAGTACAACATCACACCCTGCTTTTCTCCAGAACCAGCCAGAACCAGCATGTGCGCACTGCACTGTGGCAAGATGTTGTCCGTCGGGTTAATGACGTAGGCATGCATAACCGGACTTATGAGCAGGTATGCCATCACTGCAGTGATTTAATTAGACATGTCCGGCAGCATGCCTCCGATGTCCACAGACAATAGCTTGCCACAGGTGGGGGTGCAGCATTACATCCGCCCCTCACCAGAGTGGAAGAGCTGCTCCTCAGTGTGGTGGCTCCTGGCCAACCACTACAACAGATGTGTCATCATGGAGGCCGTAGTCACCCAGCAAGTTGACTTGAAGCATGCAGGTAACATGGCATATCTGTAGACTACTGTTTGCTCGATTGTTAGAACATGCATATGTCAGATGTGTACTGTGTATTTAGAAGATGTGGAGCCTGGTGTTGTGCAATACTGATAATTTGGAACATAATCTGTATGCCTGTGACTGTCAACCATTGTACTACTGTAAAATTGCAAACTCACAGCAGCAATCCCATAGTTGTTGACACTGACAAACTGTCTCATATCCTTGTAGGTCCCTCTAGTGTGACAGCAAGACAGCAGACCCATGCTGGTGAGTGTTCTACATTTAATATAGCAAATAACATGTGCATGTCATGGGTGAGTTGTAAGCCATATACACATGTAAAACACCTACACATAATGCATGCTCTGCATGTTTTCTGTGGGACTATGCACATCCCAGTAACATGAGTAGCTGCCTCAAATACATGCAATACACAGAGCATCTCAAATAATTGTGGTACACTGTAGTGGACATTGTATAGGCAGAGTCAATACACATGCACACAACATACACCACTTTGTCATATGCAGTACATGTTAATATGATACACATGGCATATTTAGACACCTGCTGTAAGGTCAGACTCCAGTATCCCAAATGTCATCCACACAGCACACATACTATAACTGAGGGGTAGAGACCTATCATGGGGTGGTGCAACACTCTTCAACACACGACACATTCATGTTAGGCAATGCTCCCTATTGAACTCCTTACATACCCATGTATGAATAGCCTGTGAAATGGTTAATGTAACCACAGTGCTGCAGTTCAGGTTCAGAAAGATAATTGCCAGTGTGGCACACATTAGTGGCCTTGAGTGACCACATGATGCTGCCTGATGATGGCTCATGGTATTACACTACATCCAGTTACAGTATCTACAGTACTACACATAGCATTCATTCCTATACAATTGACAGTTGTGTGCATCCAGCCATGGTATGTATACCTGTGAGTGATGGTGCACAGGACATTGAAAAGCATTTAATACTTGCACAGCACTGTTGTGTCCATGTACACATTGTGTTCCAGGGTGAGGCCAATCATTGAACAACACACATGCATCAAAGACGTGTATACTGTTATTAAGAAGGACTCTCTACACTCGCACTGCATGCTGTTGAGCAACACACATCCTGCATGCTGACATGTGTGATAGGACTCTTTGTCTTGTGATACTGTACTCCACCATCAACCACTAATAAGTATGTTCTGGATTGCTGTTGGTGTGTGTGTGTCTACTTTAGTGAGTAGTATATTTGTGTTCATGTGTGCATGTGTGCATGTGTGCTAACATCATGTACAGATTGTAAAGTGTGTTTCCTGTCTTCCTCTCACAGGTGCTGACTTTGTTGGTTGATTGCAGCAGGGAACCTGAAGTCACTGCCACAAATAGTGGAAATGATGATACATGTGTTGTGGCACAGGCAGGTTTGACAGGGTCTGTTTGACTGCCAATTGACAGTACATAGCTTTCCAGCCTATCTATGTGCACATTCATACCACCAATACATCCCTCATCACCAATGGCCTTAGCTGAGGGGCAGCATACAGTAGGCATTGACCAGGATAGTGTTGTTTCTACGGCACATGCATCCCCTCATAGCAGCCATACCCACATTCCTGGAACGGTACCACATAGGCAGATGTCCTGGGGTTCTCGTGGGAGCACTGCTAGTCATAATGCCCCTGGCAGATGTTCCCCCTACAGGTCTTACAACCTCAGGTATGTTTCAGGCTGTAATGCAGGCACAGGCACATATGGAATGGTACACCAGACAGGGACTAAGGGCGCAGAGGGCCCATAACATTGCTATCAATGACAGTATCCGTGACCTTGCCGGTGCCGTCTGTAATTACACCGAGGTCATTGATAGATGTTGGGGGGAGACATTAGATGTCCTCCGCAATGTCATGTCCATGTGCCAGGACAGTGCAGGATGGCTGAGACGTCGACGTTGACGTATGCCAGCAACATCATCGGCTGGCAGTCGTCGCAGATGACATACAAGTCACAGCCGCTCCCGTAGTGGCAGTACCAGCCCCAGCAATGTTGGGGCTGGGCTGTCAATAGACCGTCATAGAAGACCATGTGCACATGGCTCTGGCCAGTCCCAGCAGGGACATGGGTCCAGTCAACATCCCTCTGCCTCTGATGATAGTACTCAGTCTGGGTTAGTACCCGATACTGTCCATGGCACCCCTGCCAGGCACAGGTACTGTGTCCGTGGCCAGAGATGGTGATCTGTACAGCCTGGCAGGTACAGTCAGTGGCTGTCCTACAACTGCCCATATATGGCAGCCACATGGTGGAACTGTATGCATACAGACACACACTCATAAACCAAACACCTAGGGCTAACACATACACACACACATTACATCAACATTGACCCATGCTGTACTGTTGTCCCTTACACAAACACACACACACACACACACACACATACACACACACACACACACACACACACACACACACACACACACACACACACACACACATACATGTCGATTGGCTGGGTCAATGTCGGGCTCTGGCAAACCAACAACACACCCTGTGCATATGATGAAAATGTGCCACCTCCTGTCATCTGTAACATTGATACAGGAACAGGCTAACATGGTGCTGATGCACAGGGTGACTTTATAGCAGTGTAGCAATGTTAGCATGTTGTCAACAGTAAAGTGTAATGATATCCCTGTAGGTATATCTGAGCAGGCATGATGCATTAAACATATGATTATCAATGTAGTATTGTTTACACCAGTGTTAATTCCAAAAATGTATTGTCCGCCCATGTGCCACTTGGCTGATGTGTGTAGTTCTGGCAGCATGTGTTGGTGAGTGGACAGTACGTGTGTGATGTGTGCAGTACAGATTTGCAGTTGTACATTTGTGAACATGGTGGAGGTGCACTGTCTGCATGTACGTGCATAGTGGACACAAGGAAAGGGTGACATACCCTGTATTACACAGTGCTAACACTTCATAGTTTCTATTGGTGGCCAATATGCATTTTACTACACATATGTTTTAACTTGGGTACACGTGTGTATGACATGGTTTCACACTATGCTGTGGTTGATACTGTTACTATCTGTCATTGGTTTGCATTCTGGTAGTATACACAACCTCAACAGCCTGACTATAACCAATCGTTCGATGATGTCTTGACAACTGACACACAGATGTAGGAAACTCAGTAGCATTTGGATCCTTCCGGTACTATACTACACCAGTAACCAGTGGTATTGACTGCCACCCATTCCTGGGACCACTCCTGTTTGGCATGTAGCCCTCTTAGGTACAAGCAAACACACTAGGGATATGTCTGTCCACATCTGGAAATGCATACAGTGGCCTACAATGCATTCTCCGGATGAAACACCTATCCTCCACAAGGGTATCATACAGACAGATACCTGTTGTCCAACCCATGCTGTAAAGCTATAAGCCAACTATAGCACAGTCATCCACATTTACTAAACATAGTATCCCAACAGTACCACATAGGTAGTAGCCCCCAACATGTATAATGGGTACCGATGTGTACATACAGCCAAGTGTTATGTCATCTGTCCTTTGGTATTCACATTTCCAAAAGTATTCTGAAATCCCTTGGTGTATCACATAAGCAATAAGGGGTCTGTATACATATCCAGAAAGTTGTTGTACACCTATAATGAATATCCATTATTGACAGACTTTGTTGTGTTTGAACATTTCTGAAATATACCCCAGGCATGAACCCTCACTCACACTATTCTATAGAAACTGTCATGTGTGTGTGTGACACAGATGACCTAGGCCACAGATCACTACAGTGGCTGGCCTTGTCACAAACATACATATGTGACCTAAGGTCTGAGAAGCAGCAGCACAATCTGTCAAAGGTAACAGATGTATTAATGTGGAAATCAGGCTTCACACCTATAAACTAATTGAGGTCACATGTACATATATGTATTTGCCACACAGATACCTGAAGTGTGCAATGCACATACTGTTGTTTTACTGATATGTCATGCAGTAGTAAAAGCAAAACCCACAACACATTGACCAACAGTGTCACACACACACACTCAGCAATTGCAGGATTCAAATCCCTACCTAACTATGTTATGATACTAGACAGATACACATTAACATGACGCGCTATATGCTTTACTGGGAGTTTTCATTTCCACTGCTATATTTGTGGGATGCTGACATCATCAGACTTGCCAAAGAGGTATATACCTCTTTTAAGGTGTTTTTCTAGTCTCCAAAAAGGGCACTCCTTTCAAAGGAAATCACACACAAACCTACACACACTCAGCAATTGCAGGATTCAAACCCCTACCTTACTATGTTCTGATACTAGAAAAATATGCATTAACACGATGCACTATATGCTTTATTGGGAGTTTTTTTTTTTCACTGCTATATTTGTGGGATGCTGACATCATCAGACTTGCCAAAGAGGTATATACCTCTTTTAAGGTGTTTTCCTAGTTTCCAAAAAGGACACTCCTCTCAAAGGAAATCACACACAAACATACACCCCCCCACATTAACACAATGTGCTATATGCTTTATTGGGAGTTTTTATTTCCACTGCTATATTTGTGGGATGCTGACATCATCAGACTTGCCAAAGAGGTATATACCTCTTTTTAAGGTGTTTTCCTAGTCTCCAAAAAGGACACTCCTCTCAAAGGAAATCACACACAAACATACAACCCCCCACACACACACACTCAGCAATTGCCAGATTCAAACTCCTACTTAATTATGTTATGATACTAGAGAGATACGCATGAACACCACATGCTATCTGCTTTACTGGGAGTTTTCATTTCCACTGCTATATTGGTGGGATGCTGACATCATCAGACTTGCCAAAGAGGTATATACCTCTTTTAAGGTGTTTTCCTAGTCTCCAAAAGGGCACTCCTCTCAAAGGAAATCACACACAAAAATACACCCCCCCACACTCAGCAATTGCAAAATTTAAACCCCTACCTAACTATGTTATGATACTAGAGAGATACGCATTGACATGACACACTATATGCTTTATTGGGTGTTTTCATTTCTCCTGCTATATTTGTAGGATGCTGACATCATCAGACTAGACATGGTAATGTGTGTGCACTTTGTTTTATGCAATCCCAGGACTGAGCCACGGGGTACAGCAAGTGTTACCAGCTTGAAGAGGACTCCACAATTCTTAGCTTGTGTGATCTATCTGTGGACCAGTTGCCAATCCATCATATGACAATACATATTTATGCACAGGTTGTTGATTTTGTGGATATGACATGTGTCTGGGATGTTGGAAAAGGGCTATTCAAAGTCTATGTGGGACATGCGTAGCTCATTTCAGTGATGTATGTCCTGGGTGGCTGCCTTGCAAACAGTCTAGCAGGTTTGGGAACCATGATCTGCCCATGACCAAACCAAAGTTGGTAGGGTTGTGTGTTTGTAGGCTTCCAATAGCTCTGTTTATGACTTCAATCATGATGGACTCCATGGCCTTGCAGATCAGACTTCATAGGCTTATAAGACTATAGTTCCCATGGTCTGTTTTGCACCAACACTTGTGGAGTGTGCCATATGTTGCTGTAACCCATTCAACAGTTTCATATCCTGTAGAGAGGGTGAGGCTCAACAGACTGTTCAGGTGCAGGGTCTGTTTTTTCTGCAGTTCACTTATGACACATATAGAGAAACAATGTAATCCGATTGATGCCATGTTTTCAGCTTTGGAAGGAGCTGTTTACCCATTCTACATGTGATATCTCCTGGTATGGTGATAGGGCCTTTTGTCAGTGGGAGGTGGGTATGTATGTATGGGCCTGCCTGACAAGATGTTGGCATTGTTAATCATTTACAGTTGGCCCTGACTCAGGACATATATGAGTGTACATTGCTATTTATGACATAGCTGAAGGAAGTGTCATGGTTCTGTATGGACTCCTTCGCAGATAATCTTTCCATAACCTGGATTGGATCATGTTTGGAGTGCACATTGTTTATTGATGATACTGATTGCAGGTTTTTTATCTTCTTTGCATTCCCACTTTCTATGAACAACCCAAGTATCTGTAGTACATATTTGATTATGACAGGGTTCCAATATATTATATATGTGTCTGTTGTCATATAACTGTGTGCATAAGGCAGGATTGGTGAATAGTGAGAGGTTCCTGGGTTAACACATGCAACTGCCAGATATGTGTGGCCTACTGCTGTACTCAGACATGGCCTAAGTGTGTGAGCATGCCCAGTGTGACCTTTCAGTATGTTGCTGTCTGAAGTCCACTACATTTGTTGACGTGTGTGAACATACCCAGTATTAACATTTATACTATATGTGTGTTGAAAATCAAGTTGTATTTTTACTGCAGGGCTCACCTTTGCGTCATAACTCGACAGGGTTATGTTGTGCCTGCAGGGTTTCCATTAGACACTTTGCATAGACTTATCAACATTTCTTCATACAGGCTGACCAGTGAAATACTGTCATGGTTTAGTGGTTCAGTACTGTGACTATAGTGCACAGTATCCAGGATTCGAAGACTGTCACTGCTTTATACTTTCATACTGGGCAGACCAGACTGCTTAGGGAACAGTAAAGCAAATATGAGCATGTTTACCTGCTTTTGCTCAACTATTCCCAACTTTGACCGAACTTGCCCAACATTGCTCAACATTAACCAACATTGCTGAATGCTGCCCAGTATTGCTCAACATTGCCCAACGTTGTGCTAGTTAGTGGGTGCAATTTTGTTTACATATACTAAATAGTGGCAAAAGCTGTTTAGCACTGCTTTATATTGCTTAAAACATGGCAATCATGCCTCAGGTGGTGCTGCAGGGCTGCCTATGTCAGATGCACATAGTACACTCCCTATACAGGTTTGAAAACAGGTAGTGTCAAGTTAGGCATCCCTTTTACTATATGTAATTTCCAGGGTTCCTACTGAGCCAGTGTATGTGCTATGTGTTGCCTCTTTGCCAAGGCCAAAGCATACTGGGCACACCTCCTTCTGCCTACTGGGGCAGGCTCAGGTTGTTCCTCCTCTGAGTCACGCTCTGCCTGTGATGGCCTTGGCAATGGTAGGGGGCTGTTTGGCCCAGCCCTATGCTGCTCCTGCTGCAGCTGTTTTCACAGGATCATATTATGCAGCATAGCACATACCATGACAACTTGTGTACATGTAGTTGGTGAGTACTGCAAGGCTCCACCAGATGAGTCCAGGCACTGGAACCATGACTTGAGTAGCCCAAACACATGCTCGATTACATTTCGTGTTTGTGCGTGTGCCTCATTATGGCGTTCCTGTTCAGGTGTGTGTGCATTTCTGATGGGTGTCATCAGCCACGGCTCCAGTGCATATCCAGCATCCCCCACTAGGTGACCATGAGGGATGTCCCCATTGGCAAATGTCTAGTACAGCTGTGTCATATGCCAGATATGGGAATCATGGTAGCTTCCAGGCAGCCAGCACACACATTCAGTATTATGCCCTGGGCATCCCACACTACCTGGCAGTTGATGGAGGGAAAGCCCTTGTGGTTAAAGTAGGCCCTACCTTGCTCACCGGCTGGTGCTTTGATGCGTATGTGCATGCAGTCTATTGCACCCACTACCTCAGGGTATTCCGCTATTTGCTGGAAAAGACACATATTGCTGGCCAATACCTCACGGGAATTGGGGAAATATACATGATCACCGACATGTGCTGACATGGCATTCAGAAACTGGTGCAGTACCCTGGAGGCTGATACCTGTGAAATCCCCATCATATCACCAGTTGGACTCTGGAAGGTACCTGTTGCTAGTATTCTTAGGCCAACACATACCTTGGTTTCCACTGGGATGGGTTCCCCTCTGTTGATTCTGTGTGTGAGGCTTGGCCTGCACAGCTCAACAGTTTGCTGCATGAGGTCTCTGTCCACTCTATAGCACTCCACTATCTCCAGCTCATGCAGCCCCTGATAGGTTACCCTGGGCCTGTACATTCTTTTTCGTCTCCTCACTGTGGGTTGCTCAGCAGCATTTGCATTGTCACCACCCTCAGCATGTTGCATATGTTGCCTTATAACAGCAATGGCACCCCTAACATTTCTTTGTTCTTAGTAAAGCTTTTTAAGTTTTCCCTTCTCTTAGTTTACTGCAGTGTTGCAGTGTCTCTGAGGAAAACATGGTGGAAAGTTGTTTGCAGAGTTTTAAGTTCTGGGCTGGGCTAGTGTACTGCCTGTGCAATTGCCTGATTCTGATTGTTTTCACCTGCTAGCTCTGCTAGTTCTCCTTGGTTAACTTCCTACTATTTGTTGTGCTTCCTTTTCCCTTTCTGTTTCCACAGGGGGCAGCGCCACGCAAACAAGCATACACCATCTCACACATGCGCGCACACATGCTTACACAGCCTAACACTTGCTGACTCCTGCTTGTAAGCGCACACACTGGCGCAAATGTGCTTACACAAATTTCAACAACCTTACACATACTTACTCCGGCTTAAACGCGCACACAGGCGCACACACGTGCACACAGTCTTACTCGGATTTACAGGCATGCACCCACGTGCAAACACGTTGCAGGCACTTCAGCAAGAAACGTTAGTGTTATCCATGACATACACCTTCAATTTCTTGGCTTTAGCTAGGATACCTGTTGACACACCTCTTCCAGTGATGAGTAACTGACAGGAAACACATGCCACTCTGCTCCAATGAGCTTACATTCTTTCATACATAACCTCCTCATGATGTCACCTATCTTCTACTCTGATACTCCCCTTATCCTACTCTTACACTCCACAGACTTTGTTCATTTGCCATGTAAAATTGGGATTCACTATCCTTACCCTCATTTGCATAGGATTGCCTACTAATGCTTGGTTACATCTCTTAGACTGAGCTTCCCCCATTAGCAACCTCTACTCAGTAGCCATGTTGTCTTCAGCCTGCCATTCACTTGCATGGCAGTTGAATATTTGGAATAAAATCCATATTTGTTGGGGGGGGGGGTTGTCATGGTTTTTAGAGCGCAGCACTTTTGCGCGGCACTGTGCTACGTTTAAACTTCGGAGATCGGGGTAAAAAAAAATGATTAGTTTTTTATTTTGCAACGGGAAAAATTGCCAATGGCCATATATTTGGCCATTGGCATGCTTCCTTAACTGGATGCATCCTTTATTTGGAGCTGTCACGGCTCCGTTTTGCTATTTGCAGAACGGTACTCAGTTGACAATGGAGTACATTTCTGCAGATAACACTACTCTTACTCGGACAGATTAGGGTTTCCTGGATTGCAAATTTATCTCATTTGCATAGCTTTCGGCAGCAAATGATGTAATTTGCATAACCTAGTCTTGTCCATGTAAGAGTCATTTTAGGAGCTCTCTTGCACGCCCCTGCCGGCTGTTCCTGGATCGCTCGGCAGACATGTTGACTGCATGGAGTCTTACTCTACTCTTAGACTCTATGCAAGCCTTCGTGAATCCAGCCCACTCTCTCCCTGATGCCCTTCCAGTGGGAGGAATAAAGACACCTTGCTGAAGTTTCCAGTAGTTTATTCAGTTAAGTAGGTAGAAGGATGAGTGTTCATATTCTAATACATTACATTCAACAGGTCAGTTATTAAAGGCAGTTACAGACAATGATGGAGGGTCCATGGGAGCTGAATGGAGAAAAATCTGGCAGATGGAGAAACAAGCAGCCAATCCCAAAGGTTAGAAGTTAGTCATTTAATTTGAATATTCCTGAAAGACCCATGAGATTTTGCCAGTTCAGCGGCCTATGGAACTTCATTCTTACTTAAAAGGTTTTATTTTTATTTTTAACAAACAAAAAACATGACAAAACATTATGAGCTACAATTATAGAACGATATTTAAGAAGACACTTTTGCCTGAGCCTTATCAAGTTCATCTAATAGAGTGATTTACACTTTGAACATTGAAAATGCCTGCTTTTATGAAGCTCTCACCAGACTTTGTTAGTCTGTTTTGAAGCACATGTAAAATAAGAGACTGTGTCTGCATCAGTGAGGCTCATATACATTGGAGCCAAGTATGAAAAGATTATTACAGAACTTTGTCCAGTCTATCACATATAATATGAGAGGCTGTGCCCACCATTATAGGGCTCATTATCTCTTGACATATAATATGAAAGGCTAATATTCTCTTGTATCTCTTTAAAGTCTAAATATGGGAGACACTGTCAGTGTCCTAGAAACATGAAGCGAAGAAATTTGTATTCAGAAAGAAACAGATATTTCTTAATGTGTTATCAAAGACATTGGATGCCTTAACCAAGTACCTGTGCAGTACTAAAGTCTCATGCAAGTAAGTGTTCACTGTGAAAAGTGTTAAAATGTGTTTCTAATTATGTGCAGTATTAGTCTGTAGACCTGCATTTCCATGATGTAATAGCTAAGTGTTGTATGTGTAAATGTCTGTGAAAATAGTCTATATGTTGTCTGCACATTGAGTCAGTTAACACAGAATTTTGTTCAGTTTTTGCACTTGTGTGATTTCTGAATGACAAAAAAGTTTACTTTGACTTTGATATTTTCAGAGATGCCTTGTCAAACCAATTTAATTGACCATGATGCATTAATTGCATTTGGAGAGAAAATACACTAAAACGCCTTACTGAATATGAGAGTTCCAACACCAAGCAGAAAGGAACAAAATGCAAAGATACTTAAATTAGGGTTCTAGAAGTATTAATGATTAAATAGAAGAGTCCTATTTTATGTTTCTCCAAACCTGATGGGAATATAACTTTTCTAATGACTAATTAATGAAACTAAACAACATATTTTAGTTTGATTCATATATCTTACTACCAGTAGAGAAACTGGTTGAGAAATGGGCAAGACTAGGTTTCTGTCCACTTTAGACTTAACAAAAATCAATTCCAAATCCCACTAGTGTCAAATGTTAGATAAATGGGATTTTCCACACCTGATGAGCTTGCATGTTATAGATCTCAGTGGTACACCTGCAACATTCCATAGTCGGATGAACAAAAGCCTTAGACCTCAGACTAGGTCTGCAACAGCCTACCTGTATGATATTGAAATAGTCCATAAAGACTAGGAAAAACATCTTTTCAAAGTTAAAGTCATGTTGAATTGTCTGCATCAAGTTGGATTGCCAACTATTCCAGCTAAATGCAAGTTAAGTATGGCAGAGCTATGTAATAGCTTCAGGGCTTGTAAATCACAAGCTGAAAATGTATAAGCAGAGCAAAATTGGATTGGCCCATGCCAAACACTACAAAGCAAGTCAATGATTTATTTTCTTTGGGGGGGTGGGAGCTACTCCAGCCATTTTTGAAAGTTTGTTCCTGGTTTTGTGAGTATTGCTTGCTCTCTGACTAACTTGGTTAAAGTTATTCTCCATTAAACATAAAATAAGTCTTAAGGCATCTATTGAATTTTTTATGCTCAGAGCCCACACTCATGGTCCCTGAATTTTCATAACAGTTCTTAGTATATACAGACACCTTAGAGTTTGGCATAGGTGCAATTTTGTCATAGGAGAAGAAAACAAGTTCAGGAGAGTTGAGAACAACTATATCTGTAAGAAGATGACTAATACAGATAAATGTTACTAATTTATAGAAAGAGCATATTAAGTACATAAAGTGAGCCCTCACCATTCTAAAATATTACATTTTGGGAAGATAGCTTATCCTGATCACAGATCATGACTAAAGATATCAACTCAAATATATCTCAAGAGGCTCTGACAGTTCAGGCTTTCAGCTTCAATACCATGCATTGGACAGACTGCAACCAGCTGAATGTAGATGGACTATAAAAGGCATACAGGTCATCTGCTTGGGGTCCAACTGATGGTTCAATGCTGGTACAGGGAAGTCATGTATTATAATGGTGGATCTTCTATGTAGCTCAGAAGGGTCAGATAGCATAGAGATATGTGGTCCCTTTAAGGGCATTAACCAAGAAAATGTTAGAGGTTAAAGTTAAGAAAAGATAACTGCACTCAAGGATATATAAAGTTAAATTCCTTGATAGAGATGCCAAAACACTGTCTATGATGAAGTCCTGTATCTAAATGTAAAAAAAATATTCCCCCGGATTCTGCAAGCCCTGCATGGTGTGCAGGACTAGTGTAGGAGCTCCAGCAGGCAACATGTCTGCCGTGCGATCCAGGAATAACCTGTAGGGATGTGCACATGCGCTCCTGCACTGGTCCTGTATGGACTCAGCCCATGTATGCAGATTACCCCATTTGCAGGAGAAATCCATGCAAATGAGGTGAATTTGCAATCCAAGAAGCTGGAAACTGGCTGTGCAGGACTAGTGTAATCTGCAGAAATGTACTCTTCCAGTAACGGAGTACATTTCTGCAAATTACAAAATGGAGCCATGATAGCTTCAAATAAAGGGAGGATATCATGTAGAAATCATGCCAATAGCCAACTATAAGGCCTTGGCATGGAAAATGTTTGCAAAATTAAAAGAATCAACTTTTATTTTTTTTAGCCGATCTCAGCTGTTTAAGCATAGGGCAGTGGCACGCAAATGGGATTGTGCAGAAAATAACAAAATAACATAAAATAAGCATTCTAACCAAAATCTCTATTTTGCCATTATACTCAATGGCAGGCAGAAGACAACATGGCCAGTGAATAGTGGTTGGTAAGGGGGGAGGCTCAGTGTGGGACATGTAACTATGCATTAGCAGGCAATCCTATGCAAATGAGGGAAATGATACTGAATCCCAGATTTCCCCAGCTTGCTAGTCAGCACCCAACAGTGTATGAGCAGGAATAGCTTGTTGCAAGCCTAGGAGTTAGCTGACATCACAGGGGTGTGTATCAGGCATACAGTAAGTGGATTTGAGCCGTGTGGCTTGGGTCTGCTCCTAGCTTAGCAGAGCTAAGCAAGGGGGTATGTCTGAGGCTGCCTAGCACTCTTTACATTGCCTAAGCAGGTATGCACACAGCGCACCAGGTTTTAAAGGAAAAAAAAAAAGTAAACCAGTAAATAGCAGCTGTGTGCACATCTGAGCATTGTGTTTGTGCTGCGTGCCCCCGGGCTTACACAGGAAGGCAATGGGAAGGGAAAACAGCAGTAGGAAAGTAATATAGAAGAACTAGCATAGCTGGCAGGTGAAATGTATTAGAATGAGCCAATTACACAGGCAGCAGACCAGACCAACCCAGAACACAACTATAAACTATGCAAACACATTTCCGTCTGGTTTTTCCCATACTCTACACCGGTGTATACAAGCGGGGAAATTTTAACAAACAAAAATACAAAATGATAGGAGCTGCAATAGCTATCATACAACAACATGTGGAAGAGGCTGAGGGTAGTGAGGATATGAATGCTGTCAACCAACCCACAGTGAGGAGACGGAGAAGAGTGTACAGCCCCAGGTTAACCTACCAGGGGCTACTTGAGCTGGAGATAGTGGAGCACTATAGGGTAGACAGGGACCTCTTACAGCAAATTGTTGAGCTGTGCCAGCCACGCCTGACACACAGAACTAACAGAGGGGAACCCATCCCAGTGGATACCAAGGTTTGTGTAGGCCTAAGAATACTAGCTACAGGTACCTTCCAAAGGCCAACTGGGAATATGATGGGAATCTCACAGGCATCAGCATCCAGGGAACTCCACCAATTTCTGGATGCCATGTCAGCACATGCAGGTGAGCATGTATATTTCCCCAACACCCGTAAGGTGTTGGCCAGCAATATGCAACTGTTCCACCAAATAGCAGAATACCCTGAGGTAGTGGGTGCTATAGACTGCATGCACATATGAGCGGGGTATGGTCTACTTCAACCACAAGGGCTTCCCCTTCATCATCTGCCAGGTCATGTGTGGTGCCCAGGACATAATATTGAATGTGTGTGCTGGCTGCCCTGGAAGCTATCACAATTCCAACATCTGGCATCTGATGCAGCTGTACCAGAGATTTGCCAATCGGGACATTCCTTATGGTCACCTAGTGGAGGATACTGGTTACGCACTGGAGTCATGGCTGATGACACCCATCAGAAATGCACACACACCTGAACAGAACTCCATAATGAGGCACATGCACAGACCAGAAGTATAATAGACCGTGTGTTTTGGATGCTCAAGTCCCAGTTCCGGTGCCTGGACACATCTGGTGGAGACTTGCAGTACTCACCAGCTACATGTGCCCAAATTGTCATCGTATGTGCTATGCTACACAATATGATCCTGTGGAAACAGCTGCAGAAGGAACAGCATGCAGCAGGGCCACACAGCCCCCCACTATTGCTAAGGCCTGCACAGGCACAGAGTGACTCGGAGGAGGAACAACCTGAGCCTGCTCCAGTAGGTAGAAGGAGGCATGCCCAGTATGCCCTGGCCTTGAGAAAGAGGAAATGCATAGCACATACACTGACACAGGAAGGACCCAGGAAATTACACCTCTCTCTGACTCACACATACTGTAAAAGGGATGCCAAACATGACACTACCTGTGCTCAACCATGTGTAGGGAGTGTACTATGTGCATCCAACATAGGCATCCTTGCAGTACCACCCTCAATGCTGGCACACCCACAAGTCCTGTATCTAAGGTAAGTCACTCAACCTACCAATTGCCAAATGGAGTAGTATGTGTTGTTACCTGTATCTATGGCATGGATGTGAGCATGCAAGGGAATTGGGTGGCTGAATGATATGCCATCATATAGTAGACACCTCTAGTGGTACCATGAGATCTGCAACAAATACTGCTGTCGCCATAGTAACCAGTACTACACAGAGTGATAAAACCCACTGCAGGAAATGTGCTGGGCCACGTGTGTCCATATGACTCACACATGTCAGTCAGGGAGGTTCACATACCCAACAACATTCTCAGCCAGCAGAACAGGTGTAGACAAACACAAACAAAGGCTGTGCTATGACTTCTGAATGATGCCTATGGGTAACCTCCCCATAGGCCTAAACAGACAGACTACATTAGGTCAAGCAGTGGCATGTTAGTTCTGAAGGAAATGTGCTGGGCCACATGTATGTCCATATGACTCTCACATGCCAGTCAGGGAGGTTCACATAATCAACAACAGTCTCAGTCAGCAGGATAGGTATAGACAAACACAAAGGGCTGCCTATGTTGGATGCACATAGTACACTCCCTACACATGGAAACCAGTGACAAGTTCAGTACCACAGGGTTCCATCCTGGGACCTCTCCTGTTTGGTATCTACTTCTCTGAAGTACAGGCTAACACAGAAGGCCTCTGGCTAATGAAGTTTGCAGATGACTGCAAACTAGGAGCCATAGTCAAGTCCCCAAATGATGTGGACATCCTACAGAAGGGTCTCACTGAGACAGATGCCTGGTGTCAGAGCCATGGCCTCAAGCTCAGTGCCAAAAAGTGCAGTGTCATCTTCTTTGGTAAGAACTCTGTACTCATGAACTACCACATAGGCAGCAATCTAATTAACACTGAATGTGTGATAAGAGACCTTGGGACCCAGGTGGACAGTAGTCTCTCCTTTGATAGTCACATTGCCACAGTAGTCAGGAAGTCCTTCTACGTGGCACACCTCATCATAAAAGGGTTCTCATCCTGGAAAAAAAAGGTCATTGTTCCCCTCTACTCGACACTCATTAGACCCATTATAGAGTACAACGCCCCTTTTGGAATGTACCTCACAAGACATCTGTAGCAGCTGGAAAGGCCACAGAAGTACCTCACAAAGAGGATTACTGGCCTCAGACAAATGCCCTACACTGACCGTCTCCAAAGCCTCCAGCTTTACTCCATAGCATATTGCCTGTGCTGAGGTGATCTCTGCCTAACATATAAAGCTATGTCAAACCCAGAGCTGTTGGACATGCTACACCTAAAGAAATCCCAATCCCTCTGAGCTACACACTCAATAAACAGGACATGCTGGAGTGATAGATTACTGTCACAGAGACTTCCCATACTCTGGAACAGGCTCTCCATCTATGTCAAGCAAAGTTCTTCATTAGAACTCTTCAAGAAAAATTTTGATGAGTGGATGGGAAATAGGAAATACACCCCAGGGATTACTTCTGTGTCTCTGCTCAACAGTGGCACAGGAAAATAACTTTCTTGGGTGGTGTAAGCCAGGGAACCTTGTTGGCTAGGCTTCGATAGCCTAGTACCTACCGATGAACCTATGAAGGGTAGGAAGTCAGAAACTAATATGTAGGTCAATCAAACCTAAGACCTGTAGTACACTGATATGCCTCTAGTCAGAATGATAGGTTAGAATACAGAATTGAGTACCTGATATACCAGTACAGTCATAGCAAATGTGTACAAATGTCAGGTGTGCCCCCCTATCCAATGTAGAAATGTAGAAACAGTTAGGTGTGCCCCCCCCAATCCTGTGTAAAAATGTAGAAACAGTCAGGTGTGCCCCCCCAAATCCTATGTAGAAATCTAGTAACAGTCAGGTGTGCACCCCCCCACTCCTATGTAGACATGTAGAAACAGTTAGGTGTGCCCCTTCCCCCAATCCAGCATAGAAATGTAGTAACAGTCAGGTGTGCCCCTCCCAACCTATGTGTAGAAATGTATAAACCGGTGTGCTCCCCCAACCCTACATAGAAATGTAGTAACAGTCATGTATGCCCCCCCAAACCTATTTAGAAATGTAGTAACGGTCTGGTATGCTCACCCCCAATCCGATGTGCACACATTGTAACAGTCAGGTGTGCCCCCCCACAACCCTATGTAGAAATGTAGTAACATGTATGTATAGCTATAATACCAGTGGAGCACAGTTGCCCAGAGGTGGCCAAGGTATTGGAGCATTTGCACAATATGCAGGTATGTGCATGTTAGGTAGGTGTGTGTTTCATATTGTGTGAGAGTGGTCAGTATGTATACATGTTGAGGTAAGACCTGGTGGCCATTGCCCACTACTGCTGATGACAGGGCCCAGTCCTCACAACTACAGTCAAAGACAATTCCCACCAGTATAACACATGCTAGCAGTAAGGCATTGTAAATGTATGGTAGTAATATGTGTCACCATCTGAAAGATTGACATGGCATGGCTGTTGGGCTAGATATACAAGCAGTACACAGGGGAAAGTACCCCAGACATACAGTATTTATTGTGCAACTGTGAAATGGACACGCCCTTGGAATAGTACATACAGGTATGCATCACATTATCTGGTCCTGTAGTAGGGGATACCGGTGTTGTCTGCCTAAACACTAGCAGATCACAAACAAGGTAGGACTGATGTATTGGGAAACAGCTGATGTACCTGCACATGCCAGCATAACTGGAATGCCCTATGCATATCTGTGTGTCACATGTGCACCCAGCTCACCCAAACACCACCCACATGTACCTCTCTGGTTGTATCCCTGCTGTGGAGAATGGGTACAATATGACCCCGCCTGTATATGGCAATAGCGAAAGAATGCAGGATGCAGTGCAGGTGTCCCATGCAGGTGTGTCCCTAGCTGTAGGTAGCACCCTGCCAGCATCCACACCACCTGATCAAGACTGAAAGAAGGTATTGGCATGAACACCTAGCACACCTACCCTGTCACCCGAGGGGAATATACTGTATGGCGGTCTGAGACTGTAGGACTGACAAAATGCAATGGCCTGCCACATCTGGCCTGCATCAACACCAAATGATCCACAGGCCTCTGCCAAAGGCATGTGTTTCACATGTACTGCCAATGCATGTTATGTCATGGACACCCGAATAACAGCATAACACATTCCACATAAGCCATATGCAAGGCCATGTGGACAAACCACAGTAACATGTCCACCATGTCCCACTGCATGAACTGTAGACCAACACCAAAACACAGCTATGATGGGGTGATAACCTTAGGGAAAGTATCAGAGAATGTATGCAGAATGTATGGACGAGGATAGAATAACAGAGGGGGGTGGGAGCATGAGCAGCATGAAATGTGCAAGGTCCGACACAAAGTTGTGTGCACACACTATCCCTGCCTGCAAACACATAAATGGGTGGCTACATACCTCCCCGTATACCACATTAGGGGTAATGTCCCGACTCATGGCCCCTGCATCTGGGTAACCTGCGTGAATCTGTACAGCTGTGAGGTATTGCCAAAGCAAGATAAGGCCATACTGTCATGTCGATGGATGTATAAGTATGGGATCCTCTGCTAGCACTGTACCAAGGTGCTGAACAGGATACACAGACCCAGCAGAAATTGTCTGCAGCTCCCCCTCCAGAATGGCATAACTTGCCATGAATATGTAGGTATCTGCCCACAATACCGGACACAGCTGCAGTCACCCTTGTCCCCCAAGACATCACTGTGAGCAAGAATGCCCACCTGACAGTCCATGAGGACAGAAAACATCACAGTGTATAACAGTACACATGTCTGAATAACTCTGCTAACAGCAGTACCATGTAGTTGAAGCAGCACAGACACAATCACCTATAGTACACACTATCCCCTGCACAGTTTGTCCCCATATTGCCAAATGATCAACGGATACCCTGCAGAAACAGTTTGCTACCTGTAGGTGTGCAATACAAAGGTCTGCAGTGGAGTACAAACTATTTGGAATCGATCCACACATTCAGTACAGAAGGGCATACTGGGCATGCTCACACACTTAGAGAAATGAAGGCAATGTCAGACAACATTCTGAAAGGTCATACTGGGCATGCTCACACACTTAAATAAAGCTCATGTTTGCAAACAACAATGGACCATACATATCTGGCAGTTGCAGATGTTAGTGCATACACTCCTTATTTTGCACCAGTCATGCATTGCACACACAGTGGATATGAATACAGACATATATCCAAGGACAACACACTATAATAAGCCAAAAGTAGACATAAATAGATGTGTGGAAGAGACTGTGACAAGGAGACATCCATTATGACTCCTGTCCCACCCAACACACAGCCAAATGGCTACAACCACATGAGGTGTAAATGTCACTCACTGTAGACATTATCCACTGGTATTCATCAGCATTACAGACTATGTGATGCAAGTGCTAGCTGTGCAACATGACTGTACAAGGAAGTAGTCCTCTAGCAGCTGTATATATGTACCTGTGGAATATAACCCTGTGTGTGCCCGCATGTGGTGTGTCAACCTCTAGATGAATGGGTTATGGCCCATGCATACACACTGCCCTCCCCATAGGCCTACTATGACAAGCCTGCTGAGGTCATCCACTTTGAAATACACCTTTGGGAAAAGTGTAGTCCAGTAATCTCTGTGGTGCATCCTATAACTTTGTACTGCTGTAGTGTGATAAACTAGTTAGGTAGGAGTTCTAATCCCAGACATGGCAACTGTGTGTGTGTCTCTGTCTGTGTAGAGAGCAATGCATTTTAGGCTAGTCACACTCACTACATGCAATTGCACTACTTTGGCAAGGCTGTTGATGTCATTCACTGTGAAATACACCTTTGGGAAAGGTATAGCCCAGTAATCTCTGTGATGTGTCCTATAACTGCATACTGCTATAGTGTGATAAACTAGTTAGGTAGGAGTTCTAATCCCAGACATGGCAACTGTGTGTTTGTGTGTGTCTGTGTGAAGAGAGCAATGCTTTTTTAGGCTAGTCACACTCACTGCAATTCAAATACCCTACGTTGGCAAAGCTGCTGATGTCATTCACTGTAAAATACACCTTTGGGAAAGATGTAACCAATGCATTTTAGGCTAGTCACACTAACTACAATTCAAATGCCCTACTTTGGCAAGGCTGCTGATGTCATTCACTGTGAAATACACCTTTGGAAACAGGGTAGCCCAGTAATCTCCATAATGCATCATATAACTGTGTTCTGCTATAGTGTGATAAACTAGTTAGGTAGGAATTATAATTCCAGACATGGCAACTGTGTGTGTGTTTCTGTCTGTGTATGGAGCACTGCTTTTTAGGCTACTCACACTCACTGCAATTCAATTGCCCTACTTTGGCAAGGCTGCTGATTCCATTCACTGTGAAATACACCTTTGGGGAAGGAGTACTCCAGTAATCCCCATGGTGCATCCTATAGCAGTGTAATCCTGTAGAGTGATATAGAACTCTGGTAGGGGTTCTGTTCCCACACATGACAGGTGTGGATGTTTGTGTGTTTGTTTCTATGTCTGTGTAGGGAGCAATGCTTTTTAGGCTAGTCACACTCACTACAATTCAAATGCCCTACATTGACAAGCCTGCTGATGTCATTCACTGAGAAATGCACCTTTGGGGAAGGAGTGCTCCAGTAATCTCCATGACACATCCTAAAACAATGTAATGCTGTAGTGTGATATAGAACTCTGGTAGGGGGTTCTACTTCCACACATGACAGGTGTGGATGTGTGTGTGTGTGTGTGTGTGTGTGTGTGTGTGTGTGTGTGTGTGTGTGTGTGTGTGTGTGTGTGTGTTTCTATGTCTGTGTAGTGAGCAATTCTTTTTAGGCTAGTCACACTGGCTACAATTAAAATGCCCTACTTTGGCAAGCCTACTGATGTCATTCACTGTGAAATATACCTTTGGGAAAGGAGTACTCCCGTAATCTCTGTGGTGTGTCCTATAACAGCGTAATGCTATAATGTGATATAGAATTCTGATAGGGGTTCTAATCCCACACATGGTGAGTGTGGATGTTTGTGTGTGTGTTTCTATGTCTGTGTAGAGAGCGATGCTTTCTATGCTAGTCACACTCACTACAACTCAAATGCCCTACTTTGGCAAGCCTGCTGATATCATTCACTGTGAAACACACTTTTGGGGAGACAGTACTCCAGTAATCTCCATGGCACATCCTATAACTGTGTAGTACTGTAGTGTAATAAACTAGTTAGGTAGGAGTTCTAATCCAAGACATGGCAGGTGTGTGTCTGTGTTTCTGTGTGTTTCTGTGTGTGTGTTTGTGTCTGTCATTCATATCCTGTGTGGAGGTGGCTGGGAGTGCGTAACAACTGGACTCATTGTCATGTTCTATAACAGTGAAACAATAGTATATTTATTTGAAGTTTGTTTGCCAGGATGATCCAGTTGGGCTTAAGGAGCCCATTTTCAATGGAGTCCTGGGGAGAAAAGCTCCATAGATACATTTTATTAAACAACAGGTTATAACAGTACAAGAAGAGTACATGAAGCAAAAGAATATGTTAGTACAATTTGAAAAAAACAGAGTTTATATCACAATTAGTAAAGTTTACAAATATATAGTCACTATAATTGCTAACATAGATATTAAGTCTAAAAAATAATAAGTAAGTATTTACAAGTCTAAACAGTAATAAGTAGGTATTTACAAGTCAATTAGACTAGGAAGTTATTTACAATATGTATGTTGCCCCAGGGGAAATATGATCAGTAGGTCAAATATTTTAGAATTTGAGTTAAGATAAGAGGAGATTGGAAGAAGGGGTGGAGAGTAAGGTAGCTGCTGGGGATATTATGCTGGATAGGAACATGAGCATTCCCAGAGAGATAGGTCAGAGTGGAGCAGTGTTTTAAAGCTGGATGGGCTGCTGGTGAGGTGAATTTGAGGTGGGAGGGAGTTCCAGAGGTGTGCCAAAGAAAAAGAAAGTAAAAGCAGGCTTGTGAAGTTCAATCAGATTCTGAGCATTGGTTGTTAGGAGTCTGTTAGGTTGGTGCATTTTAAAGGTTGAGGCAAGGGTGGGGCAGAGAGAGGGACTGAAAATGAGTTTATGAGCAAGGATTAGTTGAGAGTAGATAAGGTAGTTGGGCATCTCTAGCCAGTTTCGTTTATGGAGGGAAATACCGTGGTGAGTGGAGGTTTTGTGTCCAGTGGAGAATTTGGCAATTTTGTTGTAGCAGGAAGAGAGTTTTGTTTTAATAGAAAAGTGTAGGTTGGTTAGGAGTGGGGCACCATAAAGGAGAGAAATGATGAGATATGTGGTAGAGAGAAGGGATCGTGTAAATGGAGTAAGGTAGTGAATGTGGTGGTAGAACATACCACGTTTCTGGTGTGTTTTTTCAATATTTGTATGTATATGGGTATCACATTTGAGCTGGTTGTCAATCTAACAGTTCTGCATTGGGTAATATCTCAAGAGAAGTGTTATTCTGACTGGTTGTGGAGAATGACTTAATGTTGATAGCTGTAGTTTTGGAAAAGGTGAATATTATGAGTTTGGTTTTCAATGCATTACGTGCCAGGTGGTTATCTAGCATCCATTGTTCAGTGGATGAGAAGGCATCTTAGGTTAGTTTTATGAGGGTGGGAGTGGAGTTAGCAGAACAGATAATTGTTGAATCATCTGCATATTGTATGATTTGTGCACTAATGATGGCAAGGTGGAAGCCATTTATGAAAATATTGAACAATAGGGGACATAAAATAGAACCCTGGGGTACACCAGTGGGAGTGTTGAGGAATGGGGAAATTGCTTTTCTTCCATTTGACTGCTTGTTGCCTGTTGGAAAGGTTGATAGAAGTGGGTGATAGATTTTGGTTAGAGAGTTTGGATAGGAAAAAGATGTGAGAGATGGTATCAAAAGCTTTGGAAAAGTCTAGAAGGAGGGTAGATACAATACAGCCAGAGTCACAGGCTTTATTCCCAGTTTCAAGGAAGGAGATTAATGTGGAAGTAGTACATTGACCAGGCCTGAATCCATGTTGTGTGGGAGTTAGTAGGTGATTTTCAATAAGGTAGGGTAATAGTTGTAGGTGGATACACTTTTCAAGTAGTTTAGAGATGGAAGATGGAAATAGGTCTAAAATTGGAGATGTTATTATTGTTTCCTCCTTTGTGGAGGGGAATAATGTAGGCTTTTTTCCAGAGGTGGGGTACATAGCCTTCTTGGATTGACCGATTTATAAGAATACAGATGGGGAAGGCAATGGCTTCTGCAGCTGTCTTTAAGAAGACTGAAGGGATATTGTTGGGGACATTGGAGCATGGTTTTAATTTCTGAATGAGTTTTTTATAATTGATACTGGGATAGGTTTTAGAGAGAAGTGAGGAAGGTGGAAGGAGGAAGTATCTGAGGAGGAGGAGATAGTGGAAGGAGTGGTTGAGTAAGAAGCGTTATTTGAAAAGGATGATGTCAATTTGGTTATGGGTCAATGAAGAAGTTAAACTGGGAGGCTAAGTTGATATCAGAAGCAGTGTGGTCAGGGCAAGGATTCTCTTTTTTGCCTGGGTTTAAGAGAATGGAGATACTATCCCAGAATTTTCTAGGGTTCTCTTGTGGTTATTTTGGAGTGTGATATAGTAGGATTTGCAATATGAAGTGATGAGCTTCTTAACTCTGTTGCGAAGCATTTTGTATTCATTTAGGGTGACTAGGGAAATATTTTTATGGTGGTGTTTCAAGGCTTTATCACAGAGGTGCATGACTGCTAATGTGTCTTTAGATAGCCAGGGGATGGTGTTGCTTTTAATTCTTTTAGATTTCAAGGGGGCAAAGGTGTCTAGAAGGTTTAGAAATGTATTAAAGTAGGTGACAGTCTCATCTAGAGGGAGAATTTTTGGGGATTCCAGTTGAATTGTTTCAGTAGGTCAGAGATGTTGGGGTTAAAATGTTTGGGGTATATGTACTATTGGTCAGCAGAACCACCTCTCCAAACTCATCTGCCCATGTTACCAGGCCACATCACATGTGTGACCCACCCTGGGGCCTCCTCATGTACTGGTCCAGCAATACCATCAGGTGGATCCAACCCAGGGGATGTTGTTGTCACCCCCAGGGACACACACAGACATGTTCCTGTTCCCTGAGGTCCAGGGTCTGTTCTATAACAGGCTCCACAGACCCATGTGGGATGTGCTACATCACCACGAGGCACCCAGTACACATTCACAGGGCCCACATGCTCCTCCTGCTCAGCTTCCAGGCCAGGCACCTTTGGGACGTGGACTGATGTTGTGAATAGCAGTGGGTGGGAGGCTTGTTCCCATTGTGTCCATATTGGGACCCATGGTGTGTCCACATCACAGACCACACACACCATCCATGGTGTTTATCCACCACATGTGTCACATACCACCCCTGTAGGCTGTCCTCTATTTCTAACAACCCCACCTCCACAACTATACCTGACATACTTCCCCATATTCCCATTCCATACTTCACAGACAAGGGCAATGTGGTCCCAACAAGGGGTTCACATGTGACATAAAAATAAAAAATATATATATATATATATATATATATATATATATATATATATATATATATATTAATAATTAATATAAATATATATTATTATTATTATTATTTTTATGTATTTATGTTTCATGGTGTTATTTAATTGAAGTAGGTTTACAGCACTAATTAACTAAGGCTCAATTACATTGTTATCCCTAAAGTTCTGTTTTGATTGGTGCATGTGATTTTGGAGCCCTGTTTAAATATTGGTTGATTTATGGTATTTTGTATTAGTCTGAAGAAGTGAATATCTATTTTAGCAGCCTTGTGTGCCCAACGTTTTTCTTTTACTTGTTTGGATACTAGTGTGTTTTGCTGGTCACTTGATTTGGTGGCTTAGGATATATATTTTATTTTTGTTTCAATATATTTTGTTATTATCCTGCACTGAACATGGCTGAAGGGATTAATCAGAGCCAACGGGCTGAAATGCACTAACAATGTACAAATTGCCATATCTGTAAATGGTCAAATGATGTCGGATCATTTTGGAGTCTCTTTTGAACCTGCAATTTAATCCATTATTGGCTGAAGACCTACACGTTCCAAAAGGTACAGAGACATTAAGGACCGATCAGTATACTAATTTTTTAAAAGACTTTTGTTTGCCAGAGAACAAACTATATAAGTTTAAACGGCTGCAGTGGCAGCGGTTTCATCTGGAAGCCTCCCTTAAACTGAATATTGTCCCGTGGGGGTTCAGCGTGTTAACTATGCCAAGCTATGGTCAAACTCTCCCAGAATTGCTTAGGCACTGGCAAATATTGAATCTTGAATGTAACATGAGGTATATGCAATTACTAATTGACTTTTTTCAACCTGAAGAAAGTGAGCTACTTAGTGACATATATAGTCTACAGAATAACATTTATGATAACTTTGATGTAGAAGTCTATGCTGATAATGGATAGCCTACATGAGAACATCTCCATGTATGAAAAAAGGCTCACAGCAACCAAAACTAAGAAGATACAAGGGGACCTTAACAATTTTCAAACAGGTAATGTGTTTTCTTGGTCTAGGGATACACATTATGTTAATGGCCCTAGGCAAGCAGCAAAAAATGGGAGGAGTCATAATATGAACCATAGTATTGGCTTAGCAGTCCCCTCAACAGTTGTAGGAACATCGTTAGGGGGAGCTCCTGTTTTAGTAATGATTTACAAAGCACAACTCATAATTCAAATGAAGCTTCGCTAATTTCTGTTAAACATAATGATGCCAATGATGGTAGTCGAACAGATAAAGTTGTTTCACCAGCTGTTAAACTTAAGCAAGCCCCGGTAATGAGGGCAGGGCCAAGTGAAATACAACAAGGGACAGTTGCCGTTTGTTCGTTTCAGCAAAAAAATAATTTTTTATTGCAGAATCCTCTGCCAATATGCGGGAGATCCAGGAATTGAGCTGCCAATGTGAGAATGCACCGACCTCGCAGTGTAGACGAACATGCCAGGAATGGCAAAAGACACAAACAGGTCTAGTTTTTAACATTTCTTCTTTTCCCTTGACAGATACTCATTTGTTACTGTTGAATAAAGGGCCGAATTTTGTTCCAGTACAAAAAGTAGGATTGGTAGATGTACTTAAAGACCTTAAGATATTTGGCAGATCTTTAACGCTGAAGGCTATGTTCATAGGTTCATAGGTTGGTACTAGGCTATCAGCCCTAGGGCCTATGCAAGCCTAGCCATAACAATTCCCTGGCTATTTCTTCCCACACTATTTACTTCCCCTCAAAGGGGACATGAATGAACAAACTGTTTTTAAAAGACCTAGCGTAGATGTGTTCAACCTGCTGCCCTCAGAGCTCTGCCATGCAGCCCTCTACCTCTAACTCCAACATCGATGTACGCATGCCCCAAAACACTTTTTTGTTGTGTTTTTCACGGCCGTGACCTGTAACTCTAACTTCGGTGTGCTCATGCACCAAAGCATCTTTCTAGTTTTGATTTTTTTGCGCCAAAGAAGGGTCTGTGCGTTCGTGCCATTATTTCGTGCCAAGGAATCAATGTGTGTGTTCTTGCTGAACAGGGACTCATCTATGGATCTGCTGCCATTGCCTTTTAAAGAGGCAGCACTTAACCTGTGTTAATAGTTAAGTATGGTGTGAGTGAGTGCATGCATGAAAGCAGAATGTTTGTGTGCGTGAAAATAGAAGTGTGTATATGTGTGCGTGTGCGTGTGTGTGTGTGTGTGTGTGGGTGTGTGTGTGTGTGTGTGTGTGTGTTTATGTGTGCATGACAGAGAGACAGAGAGAGACACATGCACAAAGAGGCTAACATACAAAAAAGTTAGCTTACAAATGCATCCTACATTAAAAGTACACTTTCATTAAATTGTAGCTTTTCTGACAGGGAGAGTGTTGTATTGAATATGAAATCATACCTCTCAACTGTATGGATTTTTGAAGAATGTCTGGATTTTTGCCTCATCTTCTAATTTGTGTCTTTTGCTTAGGAAATAAAAGTAGTCATCCAAGGTGATGCAGTCCCAGGGATTAAGAATGAGACAGCAGTCTAGGGTTAATGGGTCAGTAATGGATTGACTAACGTGGGACTGTAGCATATAAAGTTTATTTATTTATTTTTTTTGACAAACAAAAAAATCACCCAGTACTGTCTTGTCACTGGTGGGTTCTAAGCAGTGGTAGATTGGACAACAGTAAGCATATCTTTTGTGGATCATTAATACTGGCAAATCAGGTGGGCACAATGTCATTTTTTAAATGTTGGGGGATTTTAGTGTGTTTGTGTTGGGAGTACTGCAATAGTAGATGATTATTAAAGACAGAGACTTACAAACTGTGGAGAATATTTTTCTTTTTTTCAAAACCTGATACTTGGGTACTAGGAATGCCAAAAATAGACTTTTTGAGACATAGCTTCTTGCCATTTACAGTGGATGGATATTTACATTTAATGGACAATGTTAGCAGTATGAGTGTGGTCCTGTAGGGATCTGGAGGATGCTAAGTCTACCACTGCCAATGTCTTGTAAAGTGACCTGGAAATGGATATTGGGATGTTACTGAAAAAATACAGCAAGTGGGCTTTGAAATGTAGTTTAATTAAACAAAGTGCACTTGCAATTTACAGGCCATAATTTAATTTATTTCAGGTAGTCCAGATCCTGGTAGATTGTATACCATTAGATTTAATTAGGGAGAGGTGTCATTCTGTGGAAATAAGCAGATCTAGTTTCAGTGAAAGCTCTGTGGTTGTTTGCAGGTAGGAAGTTGCAGGATGTGGAGCCAATGTGTTTTATTATTTTTAATGGATTTGTCATTTCAAAGTATGGTTTTCTTTGTTGCAAAAGATGGCAGGATTGAATGAGCCATATAATGTTTAACTGACAATAATGGGATAGAAACATTATACCTGATGTATAATATTTGTGGCTACACTTGCTTCAATGGTGTCTGTGATGCATAACTATTTTTGGGCCTGTGTCCCAATTTTATTTTTCGCTTTGTCCAGAATTCTTGCTCTAAGGTTGAAAGGTATGGTTCCATGCTAAATGAGAAGGTTGTATTTACCTTGGAAGACTTTTCAGCATAATTATGAGAAACAGAGCATTTTTAATATCTCCACTTACTTCCAATATAAACTGCCATGTAACCTTGCAAATAACTTTCTTATTACGCTACTTTAATTCTCTTGTAATTGACAGGTATGCTTCATTGGTTCTAACGTAAGCATAGTGTGCTGTGACTGATTACTTGCAGCAGTCTGTGGCTTACTTATCACAATAACTTTTCTGTGTTTCTGGGTGTGTGATCAATTTAACAGTTTTAAAGATGTTTTCCAAAATTAAATAAATACATAATAAATAAAAAAAGTAATCCTTTCTTCACTTTGAGCTATTGACAAAGTGTGCGAATTTGTTTTTTTCAAAAGCGATGGACAGCAGTACAGCTTAGTAAACAGCCAGTCTGTGAATAACTTCTGCACAAATTAAAATGTCTGAATGTCAAATGCCTTTAAATTGGAGGGAAGTTATATGTTTACTCCAGTATGTAGTATGATCATAGAGAGTTTATAGATATCTTATTGATTTAATTTTTGCTGAGCAGTTGTTTCTTGATTTATTGATGGTCCTTTTGGTGGTGGGAAATTGCATGGATGAATCCATTTCTATTATGATTTTTTTTCAGATATTTTGACTTCCAGACAATTTCAATCAGTGAGACTGTGTCATGTGATTACTGAGGTTGTCTATTTTACAAGTAGGGGCTCCTTTTCTGTGTGTGTGTGTGTGTGTGTGTGTGTGTGTGTGTGTGTGTGTGTGTGTGTGTGTGTGTGTGTGTGTATGAGAGATTTAATATGTATACTGAATATATTTTTGCAAATGGAATTCCTAGTTAAATAGGCCCCTCTTCTTAGACAAGTAGACTTGAGTAACCAATATTAGATCTTAGCCATCCAGCTGGGAAAGTTTAGTATGTGGATTTTCCTTCCGGTTTGATGAAGGCTATGCTACTTAGTTAAGGAGTACATTCATGGCTATCCATCCAGTTGTAGTCTTGTTGAACTACATTGTTTGATAATGAGAGGAGCTTTTTACAGAAGTTGAAAGTTTTTGTGTCAAGAACCTGTCCATACAAAGTGGATTGTTTATGTTGCAGTGAAGGCTGTGGTCTTTGTAGTGAGTGTTTTAAATATAACCAGTATTTCTGAGGTGGAGAAAGTCTCTTAAGGCAGGATCTTTCTTAGCCTGGAAAGCAAGCCAGTGATGAAATTTATGGTGGCTAGTGAGAGACAGAGGAATGTAAGAAGCTTTTTAGTCTGTTTGGATAACTAAGTGAACTCAGTCATTTGACCTTTTTTTTGTCAGAAATGGTTGTAGTCTTCTTTTGGCATGGTGTTTTGCTGAGGCACGTGCCAAAAGGGGTGTTGCTCTCAATAATTGCTCTTGTAAAGGAAGAATACAGGGATGTTATGACCTCCTTGTCCCTGGATGAGATACCCTTACTAATGAGGTGGGCCATGTAAAATGCTTTCTGTACAACGGAGAAAACGTGGTGGTCAAAAGTCAGGTTTCTATCAACCTGGGTGCCCAAGTACCTCATGACTGATTGCATGCTTATAACATTGTTATTAATGTGATAATTTGTGGGGACAGCATTCTCCTCAAAGGGGAAGATTGTGCATTTTTTGGCATTTAGCTTGAGGCCATGTTTCTGGCACCAGTCATTTGTTTGGGTGAGACCCTCTTGTAGCTTATTCAGAATTGTTTTATTAAGTCATAATGTGAATTCTTTACTTTATTGCAAATGTGTTGGCTTATTTTTGTGGATTATAGTATTGTAGGACTGCTAATGTTGACAATGTATGTAGATGGACTGCTGGAGTGGTTTTCCCAGTGAGAAATGCTAGTGCTGTAGTGAATATCTGTTTACAAAAAATTATATATTAACTAAGATGTTAGAGTTAACTGTTAGATTAGAGAATTAAAATCAGAATGAGAATTAGAATTTTAAGGCAAATATTAGGCATTTATTACATTGATTAATTGTTCGAATGCACCTAAAGTACAGCCAGGAGGTCGACTTTGGTCTCCTGTGGCAGCGAAAGAGTTAACTATATGATATGTTTTATATGCAGCCCCAAGACAATTTCTGTTCACTCAATGTGGCCCTGGCAAGCCAAAAGGTTGGACACCCCTGACCTATTTGTGAAAAACAAATTAGAGATAAATTTGCTGATAGTGGTCAAAATACATTTTATAATTTGACTGCATCAGAAAAGCAGGCTTTACATGAACTTAAGGATCTTACATCTATTCAGATTCACCCTGCAGAAAAGGGAGGGGGAATTGTTAACTTAGATACAGATCTGTATGTAGCTGGTATGTTGAAATTATTGAAAGATGCTAGTACGTATGAATGTATTACTTTGCAGACAGTGAATGCAGTTATAGAGAAAACACAATTTTTTGTTTTTGACCTATTAATAACAGTAATGATATCTGACTCCTTGTTTGAATATTTTAAAGTTGATACACCCACTATACCTGTAATTTATGGCCTACCGAAGGTACATAAAGATCTATTTTATCCAGCCATGTGCCCCGTTTTGTCAGGCAGGGGTTGGGTAACTGAGCCCCTTTCTATTTTTATGGAAAAGAATTGACATCCTATTTTAAATAGTTGTACCACTATTCTTAAAGATACCAAAAATGTTCCTGGTGAACTGGGTGCGCAGTTGCAAGCTGTAAGTAGTGCATATTGGTTTGTGACTCTAGATATTGAGTCACTTTTTACAGTGATCCCGAATTTATGGGGCATAGAGAACATTAGAGCTCTGTTAATTGATAAGAATGTACACCCCACCAAGGTTAGATTGTTATGTTCATTGCTGGATATTATTTTGGAAAATAATATTTTTATGTTTATGCAGAAGAATGGTGTGGCTATGGGCACAGCTTGTGCAAATAGCTACGCGAACCTTTCTTTGGTACAATGGGAAATTAATTTTGTTCTCTCTGGTGATGACTTTTGTAACTCCATTAGGTGGTATAAAAGATTTGTGGATGACGTTTTTCTTTTGTCGCATGGTACTGAGCAAAGTTTGAAAGATTTCCTTTGCTCCCGAAATAATGTGACGATTTTCGTTTACATGCAAGTATTCACTCTATGAGATAGATTTCCTTGATGTTAAGGTCACAAGGAATGCAGTTTCTGCTCTGATTACTTCCTTATACAGGAAACTAGTAAGGAAAAACAACCTCTTACATAATCAGAGTATGCATCCTGCACATACTAAAAGGAATGTATTGGGGCAGGTTTTTAGAACTATGCGCCTCTATAATGACAATGAGCTCCTGCGGGAGGCTCTGTCTTTAATGAAAATGAATTCATGGAGAGATGCTACAAAGAACATGATATTGATAGACAAACTGATGCGGCATGGAGGGAGAGACAAGGTAGATGCAGACCGTACTATAATGATGGACATGCTATGGCTCTAGAGCCTATTAGTAATGATACCAGCACTCACCTTGAAGATAGACAGGATGGTTATATTAGAATGCCCTTGACTTTTGCTAGCAACATACAAATGGTTTGTGATGTTACTAAAAGTAATTGGGACATCCTTTCTATGGTGAAAGGAGTTAGATGGACAGATAAGTAGTGCACCTCTCTTCTCATTTAAGAGAAATAGATCAATGAAGAATCAGTTATGCTATAAGAGTGGATTGTCATAAGCATAATATATCAGATAGAACAGCCACATACCCTTGTAGGGGATGTATGGCATGTAAGTACATTCATACAGGGAGGCAATTTATACACCCTCATACAGGTTTTAGATTTGAGGCTACATTTTCCGCAGATTATCACACTAAAAATGTTATATACTTTGGTTTCTGTACAGAGTGTTTTTTCTATGTAGGTTAAACCAATCATCTGTTCAAAGATAGAATCCTAGAACACCTTAGGGATATAAGAAATGGTAAAGAGAACAATGCATTGGCAATGCACATAGCAAATGAGAGTTCTATGCATAAGCTGAAAGTTTTTTGTCTTACAAATAGTGTATGAGCAAATGAGGGGAGGTAATTTTAAGAACTATACTAAGGCTATAGAACAAGATTGGATTATTAGACTACAAGCAGATAAATTACCGGGCCTTAATAGTATGGTCTCATTGAAACCTTTCTTATGGAATAGACCCCTTAAACACTGAGTTACTGTTTGTAACTGTTCTCATATATTTATGTCCTCAGTTCCTAGAGATCAGAATTGTAAGTTTTTAGGCAGTTTATTGTGTTTAGTGTTTATGCTTAAACACATATATGTGTGTGTGTATATGTGTATATGTATATATGTATTTATGTATATGTATGTATGTGTGTGTGTATATATATATATATATATATATATATATATATATATATTTATATATTTTATCATTTTTTCATTTTTTTTTTACCAAACACAGCTGTATGTATTTATATACTCTATTTATACTGCTTTGACATGATTATATTATATTACTTCTTTTACAGAAGTATTTATTTTTATTTTTATTATTATTATTTTAATATTTATGTATTTAAGTTTCATGGTGTTGTTTAATTGAAGTAGGTTTACAGCACGAATTAACTAAGGCTCAATTACATTGTTCTCACTAAAGTTCTGTTTTGATTGGTGCATGTGATTTTGGAGCCTTGTTTAAATATTGGTTGATTTAGGCATTTTGTATTAGTCTGAAGAAGCGGATAGGACTCTGTGAAAGCGCACGCTACAGTTTTGTGTTTATTTATTAATTTCTATCTACTTTAGCAGCCTTGTGTGACCAACCTTTTTCTTTCACATGTGACATACCTGTCCATGTTGCGCACACTGACAGCTGTAGATATCTGTGTGTATTGCTATGTGTGCTGTTTCCTTGCAAATTGCATGCAGCACTTTGGTAGTAATATAGGGGACATGTATTTACATACATATATGTTTATGCGTGTGTTTGTATATATGTAGAAATGTGCATATAGGTCCTATCCGCTTCTTCAGACTAATACAAAATGCCTAAATCATCCTGTAGCTATTCTCATTAATCGTACCATTTCTGAAAGCACTATCCCTAATCTTTGGAAAATCTCACACATCATTCCCTTACATAAAGGAGGCAACTCTAATGAGTACTCCAACTATAGGCCCATAGCACTACTCTCACCCTTAGCTAAGATCATGGAGAAATGTATCCATCATCAGCTAATAGATTACCTTACTAAAAATAACATCCTGGCCAGCTGCCAACATGGCTTTAGACCCTTTCACAGCACCACCACTGCCCTTCTATCTTTCACCAATACTATTAACACCAACCGGAACAATAACTACCTCTCATCTGCACTCTTCATTGACCTGTCAAAAGCCTTTGACATGGTCAATCACTCTACTTATAAATACCCTACAATCCTCTCTCTGGATTCTAATTCTATCCTTTGGTTTAAGTCTTACCTCAGCAACCGAAAACAAGCTGTTTGTGGCAAAATCACTTGTCTTCATATCTCCCTGTTTTACTAGGAGTTCCTCAAGGCTCTATTTTAGGACCCTTCTCTTCTCTCTGTTCATAAATGATCTTCATGTAGCTATTCCTCAATCCACCTGCATACAGTATGCTGATGATTCTACTATCATCTGTTCTGCAAAGTCTCTTCCTGAGCTGAAATCTGTAAGCCAAACTGTCTTCTCCATAGTAGAAACTTGGTTCCAAAACCGTGCTTACTCTTGAATGCCAAAAAAACCAAATTACTTCTGATTACTCCTAACAACAAGACACCTCCCATACACTTCTCCATCCTAGCTAGTAATGGAACCCTTATATCACCTGATCTGACCTGTAAGTTATTAAGAGTTACAATAGACAATAAACTCACTTTTGACAATCATATTAATAACACCATTAAGTCCGTTAATAGAAAATTAGGCTCCTTGTATAGGATAAGACCCTTCCTCACCCCAAAAGCAAGAACTACCATTGCCCACTCTCATTTACTCTCTACCCTCCTCTATGCTTCTCCCATTTACACCAATTTAAAGCAAAACAATCTCAACAAACTTACCAAAGCCTACAACAGTATTGCAAGGTTTGTAACTGGTAAGCCCTACAGAACCCATCACTGCATTAACCTACATCAGCTAGACTGGCTTGAACTGCAAAATGCTGCTACTCTCTCAACTAACTACTGCTCACAAAATCTTCTACCTTCCTAACAACACACCTACACTAAACAATCTTATAACACCCTATAATAATCTTCATTCCCTACTCCTCTAATAAACTCCTAGCTTATATACCCAAATCTAACAACTTAGCTGGTGACTCCTTATTCTCCACCACCACAGGTAAGCAATGGAACATGCTGCCACCCAACCTAACCTCTATTTCCTCTTTTCTCTTCAAACTTAATCTTAAAATCACCTAAAACTACAATGGTCATGCCCTTGCTGTAACCCTGACTAATATTCTACTATTAGCCTATAACCTATCTTCTCTCTCTTCCTTTACATTACTACTCTGCCAACAAATGTTATGTAATTGTTATCTTCCACATTTTTAACCCGATGGTTTACTTTAAAATGTTACGTTAATTCCTTCCTAATGTATGTGGCATTGCCTCTGATTGCTTTTTTTTTTCTATATTATTATTAAGTATCTGGAGCTTTTCTCCCCGGGCCTCTACTGAAAATGGAAATATCTCCAGCTAGACTAGCCCGGTCAACAAATGTAAAATAAAATAAAATAAATAAAAATAATGTGTAGATATATGTGATGTATATATGTGGTCATGTATATGTCTACACGTGGGTATTTGTATATTTGTGGACATACATGTAGATATATATATATATATATATATATATATATATATATATATATATATATATATATGTACACATATGCATATCTATATGTGGGGTACATTCAGACATCAGGTCCACGATCTCACAACACCTTCCTGCACAGCTGCACTGCTCTGCCTTGCTACAACACAGACAGGTGCCACATATGAACACAGCCTGATATTAAGAGGGTATATGTAGGACCAGATTGCAGGTAACCCTATTACACACCTATGGCATTCCTGCCTGCTACAATTTAGGTTAACTTGAGTATCCTGCAAGAGGTGGGCTGTGGAACCCACATGTCCATCATAATTGCATTACTTCCACCACCAGCTATTGGCCACATAATATACATACTTCCCATTACACAACACACACTATAATGGCTTACATCTTATCAGTCAGTGCTGATCTGCACGGTTGACGGGTATGGCCCACTACCGACAGGGACAGACTCTATTGTCCTTAGCAGTTGTTCAGCTGAACATCATTAAAACAACAACACCTGAAGCACATACAAATCAGTCCACATCATCTATACCATTATTATGGACCAAGTACTATGGTCAGTTATATACATACATACTGCACATACCTGTTCTGGGAATGCAGACTCTTCTGGATGTTTTTTTTTCTGTGCCTTATATGCACTCTCTCTCTCTCTCTCTCTCTCTCTCACTCTCAGTCTCCCTCCAGTAAATGGAATGAGTTGCTTTGCACAGATTGTAGAATGGAATTTGTAGGTTATGCACATGATCAGGTGATTGCCTCTGCATCAATTAGTGTCCTCCACTTGCTACCTGCATTCAGCATGCTGTGTAGTACTTCCAATTACCACTGTCATGGCAACCAACTACTATAAACCCCTACATCTTGTGGACGTGGTCCTTTACCTTTCTTGTATGATAGACATCCTTACTGTGTTTGGGCAGCAGTGTTACAGACAGCAGGTAGCAATACCTCTTACAGGAGAACCTGCACACTCAGGCCAGCTACATATATGTAGGAGGTTCCAGAACTACAGACAGAGTGTGAGTAGTGTTGTTGTATGCATTGTATAGCACCGGTCTTACAGGGTTTGAGTGTACATACTAGTTTAACTTGGAATGCAGTCTATCTACATAGCACACAACAGTGGGTCTATTCTCTTCATTGCCAGAGGTGCACCTATTATGTTTTGTCTGTCCACCACACAGGTCTTGTTTCAGATATATCACTGGCAGTGTGTGTGTTGATTGCTATCAGTACATGACTACATCCATTTCTGTTTCTAACTTTATATTCCTGACTAAGGGTTTGTTGCAGACTATCCTGCAACACCAGCAACTTGCTTAGTGTATGACAACAGTTTTACATACATGGGCCTGTGTTCCAGCCTCTGTCCTCCACCTACATACCAGGCTTTGTAGATATGACATGCTGTCAGGGGTTGCTATGTAGTGGGCTGTGAGTATGTCATGCTGCAATTCCTGGCATCAGTCCACTGCTGTTGTGTCCCCCACACATATTGTGGGGTTGGGTCCATATGTGTGTGCTTCACCTGCACAATACATGTGTGCCCTTATGCACTCCAGAGGCCAGTGTATGTAACGGTGGTATATGGCCCTGTATTATTGAGTCTGGGGGGATGCACCATAACTGATTTAGGCTGTTACAACATATGGGAGTATCAGGGGTAAGATGCCTTAAGGTATCTGGATGTACATTACCATACAATTCACCTTAAGTAAATGCAGACCTACTGCCTCCTTCCATACAGACTGTTCTGTTTGTCAGTACGATTGTGATGGTGTCAGTTTTGCCTTGTTATGTAACAAATGCATCCCATTGTGTCAACTGAGGTCTTTACCCCCTAGGGATTGTGTACAGAGTGTAGATAGAAGCTGCTGGACTATACATCTGCATTACTTCCTGTTGATTGTTTGGTATCCTGGGCCCAGTCTGTCTTTACTATTGTACTACTTGAAGGCCTCGGCCTGGCCGGCAACATATGTAAACCTTTCCAGACTGCTGTATTAGTATAACTGTTTCACAGTTGTATTACTCTGTTTATATGGATGACAGTGTCTACACAGCTATATGACATGGCATATACAACTGTAATAGTACACAAATAAAGCTTTCCTATGTATGCAAACCTGTGTGTGTGGTATTATATCCTTTGACCTCTCTGCCCATTTCTTGTACAGCAACAACTGTGCATATACACTGAATTTGGATGTAGGTTTGGACACCTAAACCCCTAAGAGAGGGGTGAGGAGAACAATAATATGTTGTGATGCCAATTAGACCAGATTACATGTGTCCAGTAGACACTTGTGTGAAATGAACAGCTATGTATGGGGCGATATTTTTTTTTTTGGGGAACAGATTGCCCTTTTTCTTTTTTTTTTTCAGGTGAAAGTGGGATGTTGGGGAGGGATAGTAGGTATATTTTGGGAGATAGTTTGGGTAGGTTAACAGACAAGACAAACAAGATGCATACAGGGGTGGTACTGACACATTTGGGGGTAAATATCTTGATGGGGAGGGGTGTTGGGAAATCGGGAGCCCATGAGCACCCTAGTGGAAACAGTGGGACTGAAATCCCCACCCATAGGTAGTCACCACTGAACCATTACAGCCCCGAAGGTGGCTGTGCTGGGGTCTGAGTCAGAGAGCCAGGCCAACTCTCTAGTTGTGACACTCGGCCCTTGAGCTGGCATAGAAGATCTCCAAACTGCTAATCGAGCTCTCTACACACCATGACCTGGATCGGGCGATGGGTGACAGCTTCCTGTCCACTCCCACTCCTAGTGTGGGGGTGAGCTCCATCCCCTGAGGTGGTTCCACCCAAAGGTGGTGCTGGACCAATGGACGATTTTATGTTTGCTGCCTAAACATCTGGCATCATCCCACTGACTTCCCAGGGAGACAGGGTGACAAGCAGCAGATATGGGCCCATATACTGGACAATCTAGACTTATCTGTACAGTTGTGGAGTATGATTCTGTATGCAGCCTACTTACACTCCCAGGATTCAGACCATGGCTGTGTCTGCTAAAACTAAAACACTGTCCATTACAGTTGTGTGTGCTATATAGATATTGCTGTATATCTCCTATCTGCTTTCTGTCTTATAATTCTCCTGTGGTTTTACATTCTGACCTTGTATTACAATACTCTTATACAGGATTTCCTAGACAGTTATATTATGTAGCACAGTGTGAGTGACAGTGATGAGTAATACCTTATTATTCAGAGCAACTGCATCAGTCACAATGCCGTACAATACCAACGTATACAGTACCAGTACAGGGTATCATTCTTTTATTTCTGGGCACAGTGTTTGTATATGACAGACCTGTGGGAGCAATGATTGTTAGCACTACCTGAATGTTGCCACACACACAGTACCAGATTCCACATTACTATTATGCACATACATCTCATTCTGTTACTGTACACACTCTGGTCACAGCTTGATAATATGGGAGTGTAAATGGGACATACATGGCTTATTAGTCTCATAAGATTTTGGGGAGTTGCTAGTGTGCCAGCTTTGTTCTCATGTATGATGATCAGTTGTATTTTCTGTTTGCTGCCTATACGTCTGGGATCATCCCACTGATTTCCCAGGGGGACAAGGTAACAGGCAGCATATATGGGCTAATTTACTGGGCATTATGGACATATCTGTACACTTGTGGGGTATGATTCTGCATGCAGATTACTACCACTCTCAGGATTCGAACCATGGCTGTGTGTGCTAAAAATACAGCAGTTTACACTTCAGTTGCATGTGCTAATTGGATTTTGTTGTCCGTCTTTTCACTTTTTTCTGTCTGTGTTTCTCATTTATACTAAATGACTTCTGGGGATTACACCAGTCATATGCAGACATTCCTACACATTTTATTTATGTTGCACAGTGTGGGAAACAGTGCTTAATACAACAGTACTATTAAGTGATTGCAAATCTACATTACCTTATGATACCAGAGTATACACATGCAGTCCAGCAATTAGACCTTTACTGTCAGGCTGTTATGCTTTTATTTATATACAAACTATATGAGAATCTTCCTGCCATATTCTCCAGTGTATGCTGTACTTGCCTTAAACAATACAGGTTTTATATTGTCAATTACCTTACTAATGATTTTAGATTTATTTCCTATGACAGTACATGCAAGAGTATTACTGACCTGCCTCGTGTTGCAACCTCTGCAAGTGACAGCCATGGGCCTCCTGGTTCACAGCCCACTCACTTGCCACTGTGAAGGACATGAGAGGAATATTTAGCCATACCTATCCATAATAACATGAGCTGGCAATTATTACACACATAGTGGAGTGATACTTACACACAGCTGGGACAGCCCCTGCCATCCTAGCCTCTTGGATCCACTGATCCAAGAGATTCCCCTTACACCACTTCAGGTTGGCATAGTAATACCTAACCTGCTCACCAGTTCGAGGTATGCCAGTGGCACTGGTGAGGTCACGGGCGAGATGATCCCAGGCTTTTGCCTTATATTGGGAACCCTGTCACTGGCCATGCAGACGTCTCTGCTCATGGTCTTTGACAAGGAGTCCTGCCATGACTCTGGACTCCTGGATGACCCAGTGCTCCACCCGGAAGTGCACTTCCTCTCCCCTTTCTGCCATGGTGCCTGCAAGGAGAAGCTACAACCAGTTATGAGATGTATTCCCACCTGTTGGGTTTAAGTAGGGCTGAATTCACACACTTTGCTGTGATTGGCCAGTTTTGAAAAGGCTAAGCTATGGGCACACCTGCTTACCTAAGGTTAACATTATTTAAAGGGGTATACCACTGGGCACATTGAGTTAGCTGGCCTACACAATGCTTACACCAACTTAGCTGGCCTGTGCAATGCTTAGCATTGCTTAATATTTAATTTGCAGTATATTTGCTTTTTGGCATTGGTTTATTATTCATTGCATCTTATATATATATATATATATATATATATATATATATATATATATATATATATAGATAGATATATATATATATATATATATATGTCTGGTATCCATGATTCATGTGTACATACACTGTATGGGGTCCTTGTGTTTAATTGGGGACTTCAACACTCTATTACAATTACATCTCACATCTGGGCTTACTGCTGTACTCCAGTTCACATATTTATGTTATGTAGGGGGTTATAGAACATAAGACTGTATACTGATTCCTTTCACATGTTCAGTTTGATTTTATTATAGTAAGGATTTGTTTGATGATACCTCATTCATATGTACTGCTGTGATGGCTTGGTGGTTAACTACTGTGACTGTAGTATATAGTATCCTGGGTTCAAGACCTGCAAGGCTGTTTATTTTGTTGCTGGGCAGAACAAGGCTCATTGGATACAGAGTGATTAAGGTACTTTTAAGCAGTTGTAAGTGGGTTTGCGCAGGTTTGCGCGAGGGTAAGCACTGCTAACCTCCAGTTAATGATGCTTACAGAGGGTTAGCGTCTATATTGCTTAACCTGTGTGTGCATTGCTTACCCCTGCACAAACGGGCTTAAACCAGCTTACTAGTGTTTACATATGCTTACTACTGCTTAATAGTGCTTACACTTGCTTACTAATGCTTACTCCTACTTACAACTGCATACATTTAGACAGTAATGTCTAATGGTTCTTGGGAAAAGTGGGGGATTTGGAAGCTGTATGGAGTTATCATTCATTACACATTTTACCTTCCATTTGTATCCATGATTCCTGTGTACATATACTGTATGGGGCACATGTGATTATCTGTGGACCTTGCAACATTATGTCACTGATACCTCTCATTTGCATTTAATACAGTACTCCAGTTCACAAATATATGTTATTTAGTAGGTTATGCGGGTCTATATCACTTCGTCAAAATGGCAGAAGATCGAACATCATATATTCGAACTTCTAACCTCGAAGTGCAAAACCATTGAAGGATTAGAACAGCAATTTTTTCCCCAGGAAAAAAATCGCTGTTCCAAGAAACAAACATACAACACAAACACACCAAAAAACAGCAATCCACACACATACACTTAAAATCCTACATCTAAACCTACACTAAACTGTGCATGCACTACTATATATCCACTTACCTTAGCCCAAACCCTAACCTTAAGGTCCGTCACTATCGCACACTCGCCTAACCCATGCCCTAATTCTAACTCACCTATCCCGCCCTAACCCTAAAGTCTGTTACTATCGCACACCCACCTCCCCCGCGCCCTAACCCTAACTCACCTAACCCACGCTCTAACCCTAATGTCCACACAGTTGCACACTTACCTGAACCCGAACTGTAACTTTCCACCACAGTGCTGAAAATCACGAAGCCACAGAAACGGCCCACCGAATTCTTTCCCTGGGAAAGAATTCAGTGTTCCATAGCTTCGCGATAATCAGTTTTCGAACTTCACAGTTCGAACATATGATGTTCGGACTGCTGAAGTTTTGATGAACTGTTAGGAACCTGGATATGCAGCTAAAATATTGGTTACAACGTGATTTGACATTTAAAATGGAATGCGCTGTAGTGGGACTCAAACCGGGAATGCCTGCTCGTAAGTCAAATGCTCTGCCCACTACACTATTGCTATACTGCTTCATTTGCATATATCTTCCTTGTTATCCTTCTCAGCCATTTAAGCTGCATTAACCGTAGCTAAGCGATGGGCAAACATATGCACCTATGGTTAGATTTAATCGGATTCATAAAAAAATTCTATGTTTAATTTATTTGTATTTACTATTGCTGTTGTACATGTGGGAGGATGCTGCAGGGGGTATGTAGACACCTATGAGCAGTATTGCTCATTCTTTTGACTTTTCTTCTGTTCTTCATTGTGGCGGCGTGTATATTCTGAGAGCTCTGCTCTCAGACACGCCCCCTGCACTCTTACATGCTCTGTGTAAGATGTGGATCTCAGGCAGCATGCCTTCATTAATATGCATGGCACACTGCCGTCCTCCTCCTAAACGGCCACTTCTGTGCAGTACTAAGCTAGTCCTGCACAGCAGATTAGTAAATCTGGAGGATTGCCTTTGACTTGAACTGTGAAATTCCAGCAGAACAGGAAACTGAGGACAGAATTTATTTTGACTGCAGACTGAACTATTAACTGAATTTTCTTCTTTTCTAAGCATTTTCTTCTTTTCTGAATTTAAATTATTGTAAATAAACATGAGTTTCAAACTGGAAGGCTGGCCCCAGTAACTATTTTATATACAAAATACATATGAACTTGCGTATATAGAGTACATATGTACTGGCTCTGAACAGTGCAATTTAGTTTTGTTTCCTTTGAATATTGCTATGTGATGTGATTCTTTCAGAGCATTTTGTGAATCATTTCGACTTGAGATACTATGAAGTTTCAATCTATTTCACTTATGTTTATAAATTATTTATTTTTGTAGCCCTTTGAATCAGATTTCTTAAAGTGCACTTAAGCTATAAGTGCCTGAATTCACATAGTTTTCTGAAAAGTTTGACAGTGACATATCAGTCTCCAATATGAAAGCCTGCAACAGATTTCCAGGAAATTCTTGTTCACTTACACTCCATAATTTTAATGTCATTGGTAAAGCTAGATGGTACCCAAGACATCATAAAGGCTCTAGAGACCTTTGAACACATTTTTATTATTTTGTATTGTAAGAAACCTATGACTCAATGTTACTTTTCACTTGATTTATTTAAATAACTAAGTATCACTTTCTTCATTTGCATACTGTGAAAGTACCACATACTTTTTCTTCCAAGTAGCATTATTTGTTTGTTTGCTAAGTATGTACTTACTAGCAAAACAAGAACTATTCCTTATGTTTAGTGTATTCATTGTAAAACTTCTTATTGTGCTTTAAATTAATCAGGGCTAGTTCCTTGTTTAATTAAAATATTCCATTAAACACATATTTATTTTTATAATATCCTCACAGTTTCCCATAAGCTGTCATTTAGCAATTTTCTACTTGAGAGATCATTTTAGCATGCAGTATGGCATGTGTTTCATTAAAAGTTTGCAATGAATTTTCAGTTCGGGAACTTGCTCTGTCATTTGGAAGTGTATTCCTTCTGCAGAGCTCAGCACAATCAAACTTATTGATGGCTTATTTATTTATTTATTTATTTATTTATTCATCTGTTTCTTTATTTACTATTTCATTCTGGGTAAGTGAACTGGTCAAAGCACCATGTTTTACCATGATCTGTGCCCTAAAGCAGGCAAATAAAATTAGGTACCTGCATACTAAAATGATGTTGCAGATTCTGGATTATGGTGATTATTACCCATGCTTTACCTGCTGAAGTTCCTGAGTTCAGTCCCCACTACAGCCATTATATTATGACAGTTAGCCCAAAGGATTAAGGTTATGAGCTCTTAAGATGATGCTTTGCAGTCCAGTGTTTGATTGCCTGAACCTCCTTTTGCCAACTGAGTAACTTAACCAGATAATGTTATTGAGTAATTGGCAAGCTTGGCTAAGCTCTTTAGTGGTCTCCAGGATTACATACATACTAACTACATATGAACCAATGAACCTAAGAGGTTGCAAAATCATGTGGATGCAAAGAATACAGGACAGTTAAATACTGAGATGAAACAAGACATGTAAGATATCTAAATGATGTAATAAAAAATGAAAGGGTTATATAGGAATATTATAAAACATGTGAAAGATGTGTCTATGACATGTGCTTGAGACACACATCCTTTCTGTCACTTGTTCATTTTGTCAAGTGCTGTAATCCTTCTCCATAGTATTAAGTAACAAGAACACTTACCCTAATCCTAAAAATTCCTACCCATTGCCTACCCTTAAAGTCTTCCATCCCTCTTGAAACCTTAAATCCCCTTCTCCTCCCTAATCCTAAAGTTCCAATTGGTACTTAAACTTTAACACCCCTTGCCCTCCCATTCCGTATCATTCCCCAAATTTAAAGTCACATTTACCCTCCCATCCACGATCGCTCCTTAAACCTAAAATCTCTGTCTAGCTCCCTAACACTAAAGTTGCTATCACTTCCTAAACCTAAAACATCTGTTCTTTATTCATAACCCTGAAGTTCCTACTCCATTTCCAGTGCCATTCCTTAAACCTAAAAGCACCCTCCTGGCTCCCCTTCCCCACTTCTCTGGTCCACACTGAGCATTTGATTGCACTTTCTTGTGTCCACCTCCTAGGATGAGAGCAGATGGATCAACAGGTGAGTCACTGAACATACATTCCATTTTGAGCATGAGCAGCTAGTCAGATGGGGTTACAGTTGTTTGAGTTACTGGTTGCAAGTTACTAGAGTTGGGGCAGCTGGGGCTTGAGCAGCTATAGAACACCCATAAAAATATTTCATTTATTTATTTATTTATTTATTTATTTATTTTACATTTGTTGACTGGGTTAGTCTGACTAAGTTTAGTGGCCCATTTTCAGCGGATACCCATAGAGAAAAGCTCCACAGTGAGATACAATTTAATTACATAAGAAATTAGGTTAAATGCAAACCAGTAAGTACTCAGTACTTACATAAAATGTAAGTATCGTTTTACACTAGTAGTTGATAATGAGGCTGTGCCAAGAGTAAAGCATTAAACCAATAACTGAAATACATGAATAGTTCATAGTTCAATAAATAATATATAGGGGTAGAACAAGACATATAAGAGCAGAGATGCTACTCAGCTAATAGAATGCATTTACAGTTAAAATTCTACAAACTACATCCAATAATCTTCTCAACTGAATTCCTTTCTCTGCAACTCTCATGCTCATCTCATGTTTCATTTCTTCCTTAAAGTACTGACATACCAAAGATATATATACATAAAATATATGTTATATATAGGAAAACTTGCTATTATGTAATGAAAATCAATACTATGTTGCTTCGAATTAACCATAAGGTAAACAAGAGCCTTGAGGATTCAATAACTTAATAAAAGTTTAAATGCCTAAATTATGTGTGCAAAATGACTGTATCAGACTTGTTTATGTTGCTTAGTTGGATCTATCAGATGTTGTATTCACATTGTTTCTTATAAGAGTTCTTACAAAAAGAGTCTCTGTCTGCACCACACCCGTCTCCCCTTAATTAATTCAGACCATTGTATTGTCACAGTCTCCTTATGGAATCACACATCGACTCCATCCAATCCTAGTTTTTTCAGGGATTTTTTAGGGCTAAACTCTTAGCACTTCAGCTGACCTAGTAAAATTTAAATCTTCCCTGCCATTGGGAGCAAAATAAGACAGTTATACCACTGACATTTTCTCAGATCTTAATGCGTGAATTAAAACATCCACCTCTTACCTGTGATTAACATAACAGCAAATTTAAGTATAAGCCCTATGGTGGAACCCCAGTATCAACAAAACTATTGAAAAATATCCAATTCTAAAAAGTAAACTTAAATTGGTTTGCAGAAAGCAGGCACATTGTTGACAGTTGCAATGCAAAGTATAAAACAACTACCGTCAGCCATTCCAGGGTTTAATTCCCTCAGTCTCTTTTTGTCTGTTTTGTAACTCTGAGTGTGTCTCTTTAACTATGTTAGAAATCTTGCAAGGAATACCCAGTATGCAGAGAAATGATCCTAAATGTCATAACCTGTGTCAGTCCAGATGGTATTGCTAATATACTTGTGGGTAATTTTAGTTCAATTTTCTCTCTGTTCTCCACATACACCCCCTACCCCTACACCCATCCACTCTGTAGACTCAGACTCCATCAATACTTATTTCTGAGCAGGACCCAGGTCCTAAATGATCTGTGCATAAGCAGAGTCACTTGCTCTATGAGTCCTGAGAACATATCTGGTTGTCTGCTAGCCATCACTAAACATAACTTCACCCACTCCCCTCTAAACTTGTACATATAGTGAAAGGTTGTAGAAGAGCTATTGCTGTACCCTTACATGAGAGTGACCTTACCATTCACCTTGTGACCTACTGGCAAATAAGTCATACCAGTTGTAAAGTTATGAAGTATATTATAATGGGACCCACAAATAAAGTCACTGGTAATCTGCATTCCCAATCAGGTTGGTTTTCTATGTGATAGGTCCATCCTACTGAATCTGGGGGATATCTTTGCTGGAATGATTGAGGTACTACATAAAATCCAATCAGTGTGCACACTGCCTAACTTAATCTTGATAAGACCTCTGATAAAATCCCTCACTGTGATATTACTGAAAAGTCCACCATCCTAAATATCAGCATAGGTAATACACTGGATAGGAAATAAGCTCACTGGTAGAACACTGCGTATTGGTTGATGATACAATTTTTTGTAAAAGAATTGCCACTAATGGTATCTCACAGGGCTCTATATTGTGCCACCTCACCTTTGGTATGCATGGGTCTCATGCTCAAGCTTTTATCAAAATTCTATGACTATGACAGTTTGCTGATGACTGCAGAATCAGCACTGTCAGTAGCACTCCTGTTGAAATCCATATGCAGCACTCCTGTTGAAATCCATATGCAGCAATAGAGCACTGGTATACAACCTCAGGAGCAGATCCTAAAACTGTAGTTTAGTACCTGTCAGAAAATAATAACACCCTGTATCTAAAACAATAAAAAGTATGCTCCTCAAAGTCTATGCCAGTATTAGGGACTCAAGCATGTCCTTAGATAAAGAAGTCTAATGTGACCACATTCTATCAACTATTGTTAAGAAATTATTTCACCAGACCAAACTAATTACAAAAGGTATGTCCTACAGATACAAGGACATTTTTGCTCCCCCTTTACTTATCCCTAGAAAGTGGTACGACAGAATAAAATGCTCACTTTGAGAAATATATATGCATACATACATATATAAACATGTATATAGGGTCATAAGTAGGTACTAGGCTATCTGCCTGAAGGCATTTATAAGCCTAGCCAGAATGTGTTTGCTTTCACCGCCCCCTTAGACTAGTTCCCTGTGCCTCTGTCCAGCAGAGCCACTGAAGTGATCCTCGGGGTAAACTTTCTGTTTCCCATCCAATTGTCAAGGTTTCTCTTGAAGAGTGTTAGCAAGGAGCTCTGCCTAATGTAGATTGGGATCTTGTTCCCAAGCATGGGAAGTCTCTGGGACAGTAATATATCCCTCCAGCACATCCTATTTATTGTTGTGGTGAGGTTTAGATGCCTAGAGCATGTGGCTCAAGGGGATATGGTTTTCTTTAGGTGGAGCATGTCCACCAATTCTGGGTTGGACATGGCCTTGTATGTCAGGCAGAGATCACCTCTGAGTAGGCGGTATGCAACCGAGTACAGCTGGGGTTTCTTCAGTCGAGCTGCATAGGGCATCTGTTTGAGGCCAATGATCCTCTTGGTGAGGTACTTCTGCGGTCTTTCCAACTGTTGCAGGTATCTTGTAAGGTACATCCCAAATGGTGCATTGTGCTCTATGATGGATCTGATGAGTGATGAGTAGAGGGGCACAATGACCTCTTGATCTGGATGCGAACCCTTTTGTGATTAGTTGGGCCACACAGAAGGATTTTCTAACCATTTTGGCAATGTGATTATCAAAGGGGAGATTACTATCTACTTGGGTCCACTGATCCCTTATTACAGCTTCCGTATTTAGTGGACTACCACCTATGTGGTAGTTTGTGGGTACTTTGTTTTTTCCAAAGGGGATGACTATAAACTTTTTGGCATTTAGCTTGAGGCCATGATTTTGACACCAGGTGACCCTTTTGGAGGATGTCTGTGTCAGCTGGATAGTCAATTATAGCCCCAAGTTTGCAGTCATCTGTAAACTTGGTCAGCCATAGTCCTCCTGTGCTTGCCTGTACCTCTGAGAAGTATATGCCAAACAGGAGGGGTCCTAGGACTGACCCTTGGGGAATGCCACTTGTAACCGGTTTAGAGTCAGACCTAGCTCCTGAAACTCTCACCATGTGGGTTCTGTCCATGAGCCAGTTGGTAACCCATCTTGTGACATAGGGGTTTATGTTCAGGCTGGTGAGCTTGCTTATAATACCAGAATGGTGAATGGTGTTGAAGGCCTTTGTGAAGTCTAGACAGGCTGTGTGTACCACCTTTCCCCTCGTCTATAGCCTTTGTAACTGTCTCAAAGAAGTCCACCAGGTCTAGGAGGCATGATCTGCCCTTAATAAAGCCTAACTGGGTAGGATCCAGCGTTTGGAGGTTCTCAATGTCTCTGTTAATGAGTTCCATGATGATGTGGTCCATAGCCTTGCAGACCAAGCTAGTCAGGCTTATAGGGCGATAGTTCCCGGGGTCAGTTGTGGCTCCACCTTTGTGGAGCAGAATAACCATTGCTGTGTGCCACTCTATTGATACGTAGCCTGTGGAGAGGCTGAGTTTGAACAGTGTGTTTAGGTGAGGATTTAGCTCGTCTTTGAGCTCTTGTAGGATGCAGCCTGTGGCACCGTCCGGTCCCATTGATGCTGTGTTTTTGGCTTTGGACAGGGCTGTTTTAGCCTGAGTGTCTTTGATTTCTGGGGCTGTACATTCTTCTGGTATGGTTATGGACCCTTTTGGAGGTGAGAGGGGGGTGAAGTTTGCACTGAACCTGTCTGACAAGATGTTGGCGATATCGGTTGGTTCAGTGTATTTTGTGCCATTCTACAGTAACTCTGAGCAGATCTGAGCATTGCCACTTAGATTCTTGACATAGCTAAAGAATGCCTTGTGGTTATCTTTGGAGTCCTTGGCAATTTTTCTTTTGAAGGTAGCCTTGGATGATTTTATGAGGGATCATAGTTTCTTGCTGATACTGATCAAGGATGTCTTCCGTTCTTGGGATTTTACTCTTTTTTTCTGTACTAGTTTCCTCCTTCTGTTGTATAGCTTGTTTATGGCAGGGGTCCACTAGACTGGTTTCCTTTTCTGGAGGAGTGAGTCTTAGTTTTGCTTGGGATAGCATGATCCATGCATTCTTGTAGGTGCCTGTAGAATGCATTAGTAAAGGATTTTGCAGCTTGGACAATGATATCCTTTAGCATGAGGACTTTGAAACTTTCCACCTTGGTCTTAAGTAATGTGAAGTTTGCTTTTGAAAAGTTTTTCATGATGGTTTCCTTGACCGGGGGTGGGGATAGAATGTGGATATCCAGAGTGATTTGTTTATGGTCAGATCTAACCAGTGAGGGGTTGACCTCTGGTGTGGAACACCGGTCGCCCATGTTGGTGATGACCAGGTCCAATATGTTGTCATCTCTGGTGGGTGTGTTGACCAGTTGATCCAGGGCATTTGAGTTTATAAATTCTAGGAAATGTTGGGCAAGGGAGTTAGTAATTGAGTAGTTCTCCCAGTTAATGTTTGGGTAATTGAAATCACCCAATATTAGGGTGTTTGGTAGGACCTTTATGTTTCCCAGTGTTTCCAGAAACACGGAATGGGGGGTCCTGGGACATGGTGTGTGATCTGTAACAAGGTACAATTTGAATTGCAGTTTTGCCTGCTGTTAGTTGCATGTGGATGATCTCTGAAGCATCATGCTGTGCCACTAACCTGGACGCATGGGTATCCTTTTGTATTTCGGTCCAGGTTCTGTGGCTGAAATGATTGGTATGAGTTGTAGCCTGGTAGTGCTGGGGTGCTCTCTGGAGCCTTAAACCAGATTTCTGTTACTGCACATATATCGATTTTCTCCATACTGAGGAGTGCCTCGAGTGTGTGCATTTTGAGGTTTAGACTTCTGACAATGAGTAGCATTACCCTCAGTTTTTTGTTACTTGTGCTATTTATGGTGGTGGGTTTGTCTTTTGAGCCTTGCCTAAAAAAGACACTATCGGGGTGACAAAAGCCTTGGCCAGGATTTGAAAGCCTAAGGGTGATAGGTGCAAGCTGTCTCTAGCGAAGCAGCGTGGCTTGTTGAGCATGTCATCCCAGGTGGAAAGACACTGGATCTCCTTTGAATGACACCAGAAACTTAGCCAATTGTTGAAATTGATAATTTTTTCTTTATACTGTGGTATCATTCTTGGTGAGGGCAGGATGCTATTCAAGGTCAGGGTCATACTGGCCTGGGCTACGTGATTAGAGAGCTCTTCCATGTCTCTTTTCATGTAGTCCAGGGAGGTATGACTCAGGTCATTCACACCAACCTGAGTGCTTGTGCTATGTGGCGGATTCTGGCACCTGACAGGCAGCTAACAGTAACCTTCTCCTTGTTCAGCCTAGTGAGTGGGACAACAGTGTGCCCGACTATAGAGTTACTAGTGTGTTTAGGTATGTTATTTTCCCTTAAGGGCTGTGATTGCATGGCACACTGGTTTTGTGTGTTTCATGGTTTGTGTTGAGGGTGGAGGTTGCTTGGATGTCTGCTTTGGAGGTCTCTGTTGCTTTTGCAGATTTTTCTTTAGAGCCTCCAAGTATGTTTTCGTGTATTTATCTGTGTTTTTTGCCAGTGGTGGTTTAATGGGTCTATGTGAGACTGGTGGTGTGATTCAAGTATTTCCTTTCTCCAATTGACTGTCTGATCCAGTCTTGGGTTGAGAGAGCTTAGCCTCCAGTTTGGCTGTATAATTGCATCTCTTGCATGTATTAGTGTTTGGTGGTAGGAGGAGAGGGTTGTCTGTGTACATGTAGCAGTTGTAACATTGCCTCAAAATGCCCATATTCACCAGTTGGACTGGAGAGTACACCTGAGCTGCCCTTTGGTCATGCCTGGATAGGTACAGTGAACTATTTTACTGATTGGCTGGTAAGGTCAAATAGAGAGCCTTGTCCTTTCTGTACAGTATAGGGGGATCTAGTGCTAGGGTGTATAAGTGCTTGCTATGAGTTTTAAGCAAGTGCCAGGATGGGGAATGAAGGGTTTGAATGCTTAAGTTGAAATTTGTCTAGTTTCTAGGGAAAAATTGAAGAGGGAACTTTGTGGAGCCGGGAATAGTTATACCCTAGCTAACCGGCACTGACTGAGGCCATATGATCAAGTTTTTGAAAACTCAAAGCTTTTGAATGGAGAGCATAGTGCAGCGAGGTTTCACGAATTTACCCTTTTCATCAATGTAGTGCAATCTCTGAGTTTAATTATATAATTTGCAGAGGTTGTGAGGGTGCAGGGAGGTTGCTTCCCTGCATAAATGTAAAAAAAATTGTCTTTTTGGGTTTTTTTGATGGTCGAGTTTTCAGAAACTCAATCATATGGTCTCATCTGTATGAATTTTGAGTTTATGAAAATTTGATCATCTGACATAGATCCATATCCAAACATATCATTCTACTAGAAATAACACAATGCTAGGGCATGTCCAAGATGGCAGGCAATTAACAGCACAAAAAATGTGCCTTGCTTCTCCTATAAAATTTTGACAGGGTTTAATTTTTACTTTCATCAGAAAGCCTTCCAAAAATGTGAAATAAAGAACTGGAAACTATTCGCACCTCACTGGTGAAATAAATCCACTCTTTTTAAAAATTTTCCTGTCAAAGCTTCAGCTTGAAAATATCAAATGAAAATGAGCCACTCTAAGGCAACAGTTCAAGAAGTCACTGGTAAGGAGGAACTAGAATCTGTCATCAATAGTATTCAGGACATTTCATTAAAATTGGATAAACTAGACACTAAAGTCAATACAATCAAAGAAGACCATAAATAGCAGATAGAATTAATAAATGAAGTAGATAAACAGCAGAAACTTCAGATATCCGCCATGGAAGACTCACTCACCAATTTACATGATAGACTGCCTGAAGGAGAAGGTAACATTGAATTTATTTAAAAATAAAAAAAAAAAAACAAGTTTCTGGAGAAGATAGGTGATCTTGAAAACAGGGCAAAAAGGAACGTTATCAGGATATATGGATTGCCTGAAAAGCAATAGGGAGAAAATATGGGAAACTTTTTAACTTTTTGGGTACAAGAAAATAAACCTCCCTGAAGCCCTATCATATGGTATAGACAGAGCAGATAGATCCCTGCCAACAACATATTCAGACAAGAAAACTTCAAATTCAAGCTCTATAATAGTGAAACTCATTTCCAGTCAGAACAAAGACTTAAAAAGTTCTAAAATCTGCCTGGTCTGCAACACCTATCAAAATAGGTGATTTGACAATGACTTCTCTTCTTTACTTGCCTCAAAAAGGAAAACATGTATTCCCTTGCTGAAATGTCTAAAGAAATCTGGAATAAAAGTGCATCTTGTTTACCCAGCAAAATTAAGACTTTTTTTGTCAGAAGGAAGAAAAACATTTGAAACCCTGGAAGATGCTGTTTCTTTTGTACAGAAAATCAACTTACTTAATCCCACTGAAGAAATGGAATGGACCTCATCTCTGAAGAGACATGCTACAAGAAATGAATGGACAGTAAAAGACAAACATAAAACAACTCAGGGGCAAATGAAAATACTACATATTGCTGTACAATGCATGGTTTTATAATTTGTTTTTCTAAGCATTTCTGAATGGATTTTGTCAAAAGATAAACTTTTCATTTTTCATTTTCTCATATTATCTTAAAGGATCATAGGAGATACTAGGCTAACAACCTGGAGGTCATTTCAAGCCTAGCCATTTCATTCAGATGTAATGCCATAGAAATGTTAGTTAATACCTAAGATTGCATTTAGTAATCACTGCTCATGTCCAGGCGGTTGTGGGCACTATTCCCTGTAAGAATTTACAGTGCACCATCCACTCATTCAGGTTTGTTGTGAGCACTGCCATAGAGGTGCTCTGTTTCACATGAATAGGTAGCCTATTCCAACGATACAGCAGTCACTAGGAGATAAATATGTCCCTACAGCAGGTCCTATTTAAGCTGCAGGTCATAGCTAGGTCCCTGGAATGGGTAGCCCAAGTCTGATTTGATTTATAAATATGCAGCAAGTTCATTAGGTTTGGGTCTGAGATTACTCTGTAAGCCAGGCATAAGTCTCTCGTAACAAGTCTATATTATACACAGTAAATTGACAAGAGCTTTAGTTGGTCTGTGTATGGCATATTCTGGAGTCCCTTGATCTTCTTTGTTAGAAACATCTGAGGTCTCTCCACTTGCTGCAGGTGCTTTGTATGGTACATGCTGAGTAGAGCATTATACTCAATAATGGGCCAGATTAGTGCCGAGTATAGAGTGGTTATAGCCTCTTTTGCTGTCAAGTTGATGCTTTTACAAATCAAATGTGCTTCATAGAAAGCCTTCCTTGCTACAGTAGGCACATGGTGGTCGAAGTTAAGATTGCGGTCAACTTGTAAACACAAGTCCCTTACCAGTTCATAGAGTATTGTTGTTGATCTGATAGTGTGAAAGGAGATTGTTTGTGCTGAAGGCAATGATGATGCATTTCTTTGCATTCAATTTGAGACCGTGACTAAGACACCAGTCATTGGTCTGCATAAGACCATCCTGGAGTATACTGATATCATTTGGGGATTCAGTAATTGCACCCAGTTTGCAGTCATCTCCAAACTGATCACCCACATTCCCTTAGTTTTGATCTGAACTTCTGAGAAGTATATACCAATATATAGTTTCAGTAAACAATAATTTCATGCTTATTGAAATACATCTGATTATCTACTAGATAGGGTAAAAGTATAAGTAATAGTTATATTAAAAGTTAGTAATCTGAAATATATAATCTGAGTTTAAACAACCAACTAAAGTTTTATAGTTCACATTACTTAAATATTAATAAGAAGACATATAAGTAATGACAATTAATCTGGGTTTGATATAGAGTTAAAATTTTATTTAAAGCAATCTACTAAAAGGAAGAAATGTACAGATATGTTCTGTCATGGTTATCTGTAAATTTAGACATCTAAATAATCAACAACAGTCTTACAAACTTTTGGGGAAATGCTTAAATAACATGTACTTAATTAATTTTACTTTAAGCGGGGCTTATTTGAAATTCTTTCCTTTGTTTCTTTACTAAAACTGTTAAAGTGTCTTTATTACATAGATAGCGCTACCCCAGAGTGATCACAAGCCCATTTAACTTTATTCATCTTTCTTTTATCTCATTTTCCTGCCTTAAAGATTAAAAGTGTTTCAAAAGAGTTTTTCTTAATGGCACAAGCTTATTTAAGTTTCTACAGCAGCATGGTTTCATTTTGAACAGCTCTTGAGAAATGAAGTGTTACAAAACCTCTAACCCCTTCAAAAACAGGAAATGAAGGGAAGTTTTGAATGGAACATTAAAACAGACATTCCTGGAAGGTTTTGATGACTCCTTTGCATTAATCATTGAGTTTAGAAATGATTTTTAATGTTATACCCAATATTACCACAGTGAAACAAAAGAAGCTTCTGTTCTATGGAAACTTGTGATATAAATGCAAAACTGGGGGGGGAGGGCATGGTGCATAAGGGAAAAGATCTCTGAAGGTGGGTTACACAACAGCAACCTTTATGAACCATATAATGCGGCTAAAGAGATTGAAATCTTCATTAATAAGGTTAGCATACATTTTATGTTAGAGAAAGTTTTATTTATGTTTGAATGTATAGAGTTTCCCCACTCTCATTTTAAACAGCAACTTTATTGAGTTTTAAAACAGATGTAAAAAATAAACTGCTGCAAGATTTCTTTTTATAAGATATTAAACAAAGTATAATATGTTAGTACATTGTTTGAATGAAAATAACATAAAATTAACAGGTTTTGTTTTTTTAAAAAAGAAACAACATTCCAGCTTTATAGCAGGCACCTCAGAAGCTATACTATATTATGTCATGATGACTACTAGACATGGTTGTGTATGTTTATGCTTGCATACTCACATTTGATTGTAACTATATGGAGAAGGTAAGGTTTAGATACATATGGGTCTATATCACTTTGTTTAATCCCAAATTAGCGAATTCCTGTTCGGTGAACACTTATTAGTCGAAGCTCCTAATCAGCAAACAGATTTTTCAGCAACATTTTTCCTAGAATAAATAAACAGTTGGCTACCTCAGCAACCATGAACAAAATCTTAAAACTTAACTCCTACACATGTGAGGGACTATGCCCCCCACCCCCCTAACTAAATATACCAACTCCGAGATCATACTACAGTGGGGAAAAGGGCAAATTCCAGATGGTGACCAAGCATTTTTTGCCATAGGAAAAATTTCACTGAAAAATCAGTTTGGTGATTAGGAGCTTTGATAAATAGGTGTTCGACAAAGAGGTATTCGCTGATGTGAGATTCAACAAAGTGATATAGGCCCAAATACATATGTCTATGTGGTCAGATGGCTCTGTGGAGAGAAATGTAGTTTTATATGATAATGTGGAGCTGAAGGGAGACTGCACACATAAACCTGAAATCCCTTGGTAGTATAACTTGCATAAAAATAAATTACATTTTAACCTTTTGACAATATTCATATGAGATATGGTTCCCTATGACTGATTAAATGAAAGCACAGGTAATTAAGGTAAATTAAATTTATCTCACCAAGAATTTAGTTCTGGCAAACCTGGCTCTCATTGTCAGTAATAAAGATAACACTTATTTCAAATATTTTATATTGGTATGCTTAATAACACTGACATGAACAGCAAACTTTTATACACAGTATACAGGCTTGCTTAAGTGAAAGGTTATCCCACATACCATAAATATCAGTTCAGCAATAAATTATAATTGTCAATATAGTATACTATGTACACTATTTAGTTATTAGATATTTTGTAGTTAGGAGATTACTCATTTTAATTTGAAAATAAGACATATTGTTATCCTTCAGAAGAAAACAATAGTAAGAATTGGATGCTGGGGTGGTTGTAATAGAAATACATACAACGCATTGTACTCATAAATACTATTGGATTCCTGGAATCGGCTCTAAAACAGACAAGAAGTATCTAGACATTATGACATTACATTCAGATGGAAAAGTGGTGATAGCTAAAGACTTTAATTGTATTTTATCAAGTAAAGATACCACTAATGAGAAAAAAGTCAGAATGTTATACAGGTTTAATGGATATAAGGAATATTTTAGACTTAAAACTGCATACCTCTTTAAAATATACATATTATTCCTTCATATATGAAGCACAAACCAATATTGATATAGTTTTTCTATCATATGAGTTTTATTCAAAAACAGAACATGTATTAATAGTCTCATGTCCTTTGTCTGACCATAATGCCATTACATTCACTCTAACATTTAGCTCAAGTATCTGAATTCATTGTCAAATGGTACTTGCATACATAATTAAAATAAAAGGTTTAATAATTGTTTTTTTTTTTAAATTAATCAACTCATTAAATTTAATCAACTCATGAAATTTAATAACAATGGGGAGGTGACAAATGCTATATTATGGGGCAATCTATAAGCCTATTTATTTGGTATAGTTAAATACTGGAATATATGTAAAAGGAAAAAAAATGGGACATGGGCATGATTACACTGCAATCCAATATAAATTAAAGTTAAACTTAAATCTCAATGACAAAGCTGCAAGTATTGAGTTAAAAAAGCTGAATCAGAAATATCAGGAAGTACTTCAACACAACATCTCAATAAATCTGGAAACTACAGTTTTATTCAGTAAACCCATAGCATCTGCATAGAATACCCATTAGATAAAAAAATATAAACAAAATAAATCACATTAAGGAGATTGTATATAAAGAGGGAAGGCATCAAAATAATGAAACTAAATGACATATTTCAATATTTCAGTAAATATGAAAAATAATAAAAAACTTAGATAATAATGAACTAATTGATAGTTTTTTTGAAGGAAAATATACATCAAAAATTAATTAATGAACAGAAAAGTAAAATTGGTAAGTCTTTTTCTTTTAAAGAATTGAAGACCAAATTAAAAGTCTCAAAAACAGCAATACTCCAGGACTGGATGGTATCATCCCAGAATTATATAAACTGCTATAAGACAATATTGTAAAAACCTTATTGAATGTCTTTGAAGAAGTCAAAAGATCTGCTAATATTCCTTCCTCTTGGAGATACTCTATAATTACACCTATTTTAAAATCAGATAAAGATCCTTTATTGTGTGCTTCTTATTATACTATCTCACTTTTGAATGTAGACTACAAGATTTTTATGTCTATACTAGCAAAAAGGCTAAACCATATACTCCCATGATTAATACATGAAGATCAAGCTGGGTTTAAAATAAAAAGAAGAGTACAAGACAATATTATGAGTTACTTTTATTAACTGATATAGCAAATAAAAATAAAAAAATATATATCCATAATGAGCCTAGATAGCAATAAAGCTTTCGATTCAGTGAACTGGCCTTATTTGTTAAAAAATATTAAATGAATATAACTTTTCTTTTAGTTTTACAACACTAATTAAAACACTTTATAGCAATTTAGTAGCTTTTGTCAAGATAGGTTCCTTTCTAACTCGACCCTTTAATATAGGCATGAGCAAAAGGTATGAAACAAGGATGCCCACTTTCCCATTTGTTATTTGCTCTAACTATAAAATCACTAGCTAACTATTTAAGATTTGACATAAATATTAAAGGCTTCAAAATAATTGAAGACTTTTCATCAAAATCCAGCCTTTTGCTGATGACATACTGTTGACATGTAGTGACATAGAACACTAGTTAGAAAATACACTTAAAGCTTGGATTACTTTAAAAAGGTTTCAGGTTTGAAATTTAATCATAAAAGAACTAAAACATTGCTTATAAACAAAAAGATAATCCCTTTTTAAAATCACATAAACATTTTAACTGGAACAATTCTCAAATTAAATATTTAGATATGACTATTGAATCTAAGAACAAATATTCCATATTCATGAAATATAAAAACTTAGATGAAATAATAAAGTTAACAAACAGTTAGATTAAGCTATTCTTTACAATGGAAGATAGACTCATCATGATTAAAATAATTTTCCTAAAAATGTTATACTATAGTCAGTCATTAATTCCTCCTTCCTAAAAATTATAAGAAAAATAAATCCTACCTTACTTTAATTCTTATGGTACCCTAAAAAAAGATATATTTACACTGATATGTCAAAAGCTGGGAGGAAAGTGGAATTGGGTTTCCAAACACTGAGATATATGCTAATGTTGTAATTATTAAAATATCATTATCAAGGTTAGAGTCTTCATATGTCTCTTGTTGGAAATCTTTACATGAGAAAATATTAATAGACAACAACAAACTTATTATAGATTCTTATATGAAACTGGGTATCAATATATTCTACTGGGCTCTATAAGATTTTGTTCTGAATGAAAGACACAAGTTTGCTTTATGCCTTTTATTAACCCAATCCTTTCAATATTTAAAATGTTTATGAATTCAAATTACTTAGTCAAGGAATTATTAATCTTATTATTTCCCCATCTCTTTCACTAATGGATGTTTAGTATCTTTTAGTGCAAACACAATGACAGTAACCCAATATTATGGCATCAGTTTCTTAACAGAAACAAAATACATTCTCTTGAATATTTAATAGCAAGATATAGCATAGAGCAAGGAGGCTGGTTAGGTATACATACCTGTAAAGAACATATTCAAGATAAAATCAAAATATCACTAGATCATTAAACTAAAACTTCCAAAAATCTTAGAGGTATTCTTTATTGTTAATAGTTGGCCACCCAAGGGGAAGTCATATCTATCAATCATATACAAAATTATTAGAACTGAATTTGTTACCCGAGATATGACAATCTGGAACTTCTCAACATAAATTAACAACAAACCATTTTCAGAAATAAATAAAACAATTATTACTAAAATATGCAGGAAAGTCAACTTCCTTACTTTATTGGAAAATCTATACATGAAAATGTCTGCATAGAGTCTTTCTTACATGTCATAAAATTACACAAATATATAAAACAGGAAAAATTAAATGCTGGAGGTATAATGAAGCTCTTAATGCTGATTGGTTACAGATGATAATGGAATGTAAGTTGGTGACTTCCTTTTGGAGTGACTTTAGAAACTTTTATCAGGATTTGTGTTCAGATAATTGCATTACTACTGACTCCTTATTTAATGTCCCAACTCCAGCAGCTACACGTATTTCTCAAATACCTCTTCTTTGGACAATACTTGTCATTGCAAGAAAAGTTATAACAAAAATGGAAATAAAACACTGAATTAGCATTTGGCAAATTTATGTTCCTAGCTAAGACTGTCTGTAAAAATGAGTTGTCAACTATAAGAATGAGAACTTTAAACATATCTCATCATTACATGTCTTGGCAAAACCTCAGTGATTTACTGGAAATTACTAATGGTAAGACTATATTAATATTCTTGTTATGGACTTTTGTAAATAGTTATCATTTATTTTGTTATATACCATTTTAAATGTTGATGGACTTGTTAATACCGAATACATTTTTGTTAAAGAAATAACATGATACTTTCTAATCAAGAAAATATCAGGCATGAGCTCCATTAGATATACAACCTAACTGATCTCCCACTCTTCTCCATCTTCTTCAGGCTATGTGAAAATGTCTAAATGGCTATGAAACACCCAGTCCTTCTTTACTTTTGTAACTCTGAAAAACTGGAAAGACCAGCAATGCCCACTCTAAATATATAAACCTATGTCACAGCATAAGCAGAACCTGTTGACATAATAGACCTCTCTCCCAGCAGATCACATAGCTAGGGACCAAGTTTCCACTCCCCATCAAAGCAGTTCCCTAGTTTTCTTTGAGCTCAGTCTTGATGAATGAACATAGAGTTATCAATTCAGCTCTCAGTTGTGTGTTCATATCCTTAGAGTCAGAGGAAATAAATAGTGGCACTTGCTATGGATAGACTCCTAATGAGCTACTGGACTAGCTGCACTGTAATAACCTAGGAACCATTGAACCTGTAAATACAATATCTTGAAAATGTGTACATCTTGTGGGACATGGAAGGGAAAACACTACATCATTACACTGAAAACAGAATGTATTCCTTAGATGTCATATGATCACAATCTCCAGATCTTCTAATTTTTAATGCTATTAAAAGTTTGTCTGTTACAACTGGTTTATCTGTACTGAACAAATAGATGCAGATACTTTGCTAACATGGTCTTTCAATATATAATTGAACCATGATCAAAAATCTTCACTGGTTAATTCATTACTGCCTCTTATGTTATTTAAGTTATTTGAACAAAAAAAAATCATTGCACTGAGAATGACTGCAATGTTTGCTTATAGTTTCCTTTTCAAATTTTCAGTTCTTTTGTCTGTTACTATGAACTGAGTCTTTTCCTTCTCACATATTGACTATGTCCCATTGACCACTGAAGAGAGGATGGACTGCTTCTTCTCTACCTCATCTGGTTTTGTGACTTGACAAAATCTGTTTTAGCATTTTGGAGTACAATGTACAGGTAATGACTTCTCAGCACATACCCACAAATTAAAGCATATGGACAATGACTTAGCTATAGACAAAACATAAAGACATAAAGAAAAGGAGACCAAGAACAACTACACGCAAACACGCTTGTGTAGGCATTCATACAAGTGCACACATACACACACACACACACACACACACACACACACACACACACACACACACACACACACACTTGTGGTGTCTGTGTCTTATCCCATTATTTCCTTACTAAATTGTAGGATTCTTATGTTGCTTGTTTTCTTCCCAGGTACAACCCACATACATCCGTATGTATTGCTGTTGGTGGGTTCTATCCAGCCTCAAGCTATTACATAGAGTTAACTAAATATACAAATTTTAATTTAGAGAAATGATAATTGCCACTGAATACAGTGTGAAACACACACACACACACACACACACACACACACACACACACACACACACACACACACACACACACACACACACACTCAGTACTTCTGCATTATTTCCTCTCAGCATATTTTAGTTTTCCTTTCCTTTCTCTTCCTTATGGAATTTTGCTGATGCCACTCTGTAAATGCAGTAGTCCTTATGGTATACTTGCCTAATTGCATCTACACTTTTGCAAAGAAAGTTAGACTACACCACAATTCTGAAAAACATCCAAATTTTAAAATTTCAGAAATATGATGGGATGGCATTAACCTCTTCCACTCCAAGCTACTTCCAGTAGCTCCATGGTGATATACATGGCCCCAATTAATCTTCTCTCCATTTCCTGCTTCTGATACCATTCTACATTCTACTCTTCTCCCATATCTCATTCTTCTAGCTGTCTGCTCTCTGTTTGAGAATCACTGTTCCCATCTGGATGTGTTCTTATTGTACCTGTTGTCTTAACACCCTCTCAAACTAGTTTTTCTTTTCTTATACACATCTTTGATAGAAACACCATTCAGAACCTTTCTATCACGTTAACCTCCCTCAGAAATACTTCTACCATCTTCCTTCTAGGCTGTCCATATTCTCTCTACCTAGCATCAACATATACAACACTGAAGACCACAATGAGGGTATTCCTTCAATCTCTACTCATCTGCTCTATACTTCCTTTAAAACCTATTAAACATTCCCACAAGCCTACTAGATATGATTGTCTTCTATGCTCTACTATTGTTAAGTGTTTTCCCACAGTGGTATCAATACAATCTGTAGAATAAGAAAGTCATGAATACAAACCATGCTTTATTTCTGTCTCCAAATTCCTCATTTATACTTTATCCCATCTTCATTTCTCTGTCTGCCATTACATCTTCACCTTCAGTGCTTTTTCCTTCACCATCCAGTGATTAGCTTTCATTACCTTCATCATCTCTTTTATACCCTTCACCTTTTACGCGTACTTGCTTCTTCCTGACAACTAGACATGAGATGTTTGTACTCCAGTCTCTCCTTCTGGGAATTCTCCATACCAGAATTGTTCTCTAAAACTATCCTCTCCTCTTTTCTACAATTCAGACGTTTGTCCAACTCACAATTACTCAGTTTCCATGACAACTCCTAATTCACATTCCTTAAAAACAAAGTACTTTATCTCTTCTTTTCTCATACCCAAAGTCTTCCTCCCTCAATCATAAATCAATCCAAATATTATTCTTCCCCATATTCAACTTCTTTTCTCACCTAGCCCACATTGCTTTAACCTGCCATATTAAATGCAGTTGTCTTCTCACATTATTCCTACCACACACCTAATGAAATATAGTATCCTCCATCACCCCTTGCATCCCACCATTTCTCTATCTAATCCACTTCACTTTTCTGCCCCTCCCAAATCTATCACATGCATCTTCTGTCTTCATTAGCCATTTCACATTTTGTGACCTATGGATATTCCTTTCTAAGTATAGCACATTAGCAGGCATTGTCATTCTTATTATCCCAATATATCACAAAATAGTTCTACATCCAATCTCTTATACAACCGTCTCCTCAGTTTTCCACTAAAACTTCCTAATTTTATGCTCTGGTGTCCTGCATCAGTCAGTAAAATTTAAACCCCAAATACTTTACCCCTTCCTCAGTACTGACAGTGCCACTATGTTTTCTTTCCACCCTCTTTCACTGCTTCACTCCATACTTCAGCTGACTTCTTTGTATGAGACTTCAATCTAGAAACCCACTGGAATCACTTAAAGACCACAGTACCTAACTCTGATTTCATCTTACCACCAATATCATCAATATACAATCACTAGTGACCAGACTTGTACTATCCAAACCTTCATCTCTTCCAGGGCTTTTTGCCATCACCTTCAATACCTCTATTACCAATAAAAATGACAAAATAGAAATTTCAGTTTTGCCTTTCAAATACTCACATTCACCAACTTTGACAAGCCCCAGTTTCTGACATGTTTAATATAGACCTATCATGTAGTGCTCCTATTCCCAGTTAATAGCTTTATGCTTCCCCATCTCGGATAGAATCCTGAGCAAAAAATCACAGCAACTCGTGTCTTGTTTATTTCAAATATCATCCCCACCTGGACACTAAACCTCTCTTTTTCTTTGCTCTCCATGAAATCCACCAGAATCTAACAAATATAAAATATTTCCTTCACAAATCCCACCTACTTCATCTCCACTTCACCTTCTGCAGCCTACACACCAACATGCTGGCATATATTTTTACATCCAAATTTCTGAGAGAAAAATGTTTACAATTTTCTGGGTAACCCCTACTTTCTTACTTCCAATATCCCAGACTTTCTCCATGACAGACATACCCCTTTCCATTTAGAATTCTATAATTCTATTGAACTTCTCTGTCATCACAATCAATGCCCCTCATAACCACTATGTTATAAAATCTGTCTGAAAACTCGCATACCCATTGGTGGATTTTGGTTTTATTTGTCTTGTTTTGCCAACTGAACATTATTTTGTATACTATATTTTTAACTGTTGATACTAATTCAGTATAACTGCAACTTTTAACTCTATTTTCATTCTAGTGCTAGTGACTCATTGTGATACAACCATGTGTTGTTGTGGAAACAATGCCAATTTGCTTAGCCATTATGCTACTTCTAAACTATTGGCTGATAACTTCCCTCACTGAAATTGCAAGCTCATTATTGCTAATCCTACTTACTATGTTGCAAGGCCCTTGGTGTATAAGCTGAGACAGACTTAAAACTGTAAAAATCTAAGCCAGGGAACAATTATAATTCTCAAGATGCATTAATTAATTTGGACCTGTCAAGACACTTTAAAGCACTTGTATACCTACTGCTGTGTAAACTATACTATCCTACTTCACCTCTACCGCACTACACTTTTTGTACCTTTATTTCAATTGTACTGTCACACTTTATTAGCCAATACTATAATGTTGCCTTAGCTCCTAACTGAAAAAAGCTTTTCCTACAACAATTCTCATTAACGATCTCCATACACACCAGCCAATATGAGCCATGAGGTTGTAGTGTCCCACACTATCTTTATTTGGACTAATAGCTTTAGGCTGCCTTAGGCTATGTAACAGCTGTCTCATACTTCCTGAGAACCATTTGATTCTTCATCTGAATGGATCTATTAATCAAAGATTCAGACATTTACTAACTTTCGAGGCCAGTCTTTCATCCCTATTTATTAAAATTGTACATCAGCTTGTCAGTATTGAAAGCCAACTTCACAAAAACATGCCCACATTTTTCTTAAACAGCAATAAATCTGTGTCCAAACATCAAAGTCCTCCAAAATACAGAGTGAGCATACATGATACTCAGCATCCCACTTATGAGTGACCAGCATCTAATACAGCAAGCAGTAGAAGAGCAAAGGGGTGGGGTGACTCAGATTAATGCCTTTACGACAGCAAGACAGAGCAAACACATCTGTTAAAATCATAGTCATATCTTACTCCATAGTAAGGCACACAGATGCACCACCCACCAGGCAGAGTGAAGCAGGAACTGGGATCTGCAATGTCAAGAGAATCCTCAAGTCTCTTTATCCGAGGTACACATATGACTTAGTTATTTTGCATATGGGACATGACACATAAACCCACGTATGAGGAGGTACTCACTAGTAATTTACCAAAAGATCAGAGGCCTCTCAAACAGAAACCACTTAACAAATTACGGTGCAAAAAGCAATCACAATACATAATAACACACATCAGTGTCTCAACAAATAAACCCATAAGGTGTAACACCCCAAAACCTAATGTAGTGGTCATACATGACTCCATTGTGAGGCACACAGATGTTCCCCTCACCAGGCTGGATATAAGAAGCAGGTGACGGTTAGCTGCCTGTCAAGTGCCAGGATTTAACAAGTCACTCAAGTACTGAAGTCACTCAATCACAAGTACTGGTATGATAATCTATGTGGGGGTGAATGACGTGAGACATACCTCACTGGAATATATGAAAAGAGACATGACTGAGCTCTCAGATTGTGTCACAGGCAGGTATAAGCCTAGCCTTAAGAAGCATTCTACCTTCTCCAAGGATGATGCTAAAATATAAACAAAAAGTCATTGACTTTAACAATTGGCTTAGTTTCTGGTGTCATTCAAAGGGGTTCCAATATCTGTCATCCCTGGAAGACATGATAGACAAGCCACACTGCTTTGCCAGAGATGGTCTGCACCTGTCTCCTCTAGGATTTTGGATATTGACAAAGGAATTAGCCACCCCTATTGTGCCTTTTTAGGCAGTGTCAAAATAACCAACCTCCCGACATAACAGAATCCTGTCTAGATAAACTCAAGGTATTGCTGCTTAATGCTAGGAATCTTAATAAGAAACTGCACTCTGTGGAAGTACTCCTCACTTTGAAAGATCCTGACATCCGTGCACCAAGACATGGATTAAAGGTGCAGAAATCATCACAGTTGTGCAGCGCTACAATGACTTCTATGCATTCATACCACAAACTGAGCATAAGAGAACTAAAGGAGGAGGTGTATCCATCTTCATTAAGGATAAGTAAACCTCGAGACTGGTCAAACAGTATGACTCTCTTGAGTTACTCCATGTCCAATTAACTATAGGCAAAGCCCCTTACCTCGTCATGGCTAGCTGTAGGTCCCCCACCATGAAACAGGACATGCATACTGCATACCTGGACTTACTGGAGTCACATGCCATACAGTCTAATACCTTACTCATGGGTGATTTTAATAATCCTACCATCAACTGGGAAACATTCATAACCACAAAAGTGCTGGCTCAGCGGTTCTTGGACTTGGTCATTGTAAATGCTGTGGAGCAGGTAGTCAGTACACTCACAAGAGGCTCAAATGCCCTGGACATAGTACTCACTAATAGCATTGCACCCCCTCCCCCTGTGTGATGCCCTCAATGGTAAGATCGGACCATAAATCAGTCTAATTTGATGTATTTATAAGACCAGATACCCCATCAACTTCAAAAACACTTATGAATTTTACAAAGATAAATTACCTCCAACTAAGTGATGGTATACGAATTTTTAATGTCCCCTCGAATGCAGAAAACATGGACTCCTATGCAGAGATGCACATCAATGCCCTTTGTAACCATTTAAGCAAATGTAGAGAATCAGCTCTACCTGACTGGATTAAAACCAGGTCTTGCCAAAAAAACAAGCCACCCTGGTGGACCCTTAGTATAAACAGGCTATGCAACAACAGAAAGAAACTAATGTCCAAGAACAAGATGGAACTAGCTCAGAAGAAGAAGAAATCCCTCCCTAGTTTAAACACACAAATTAGAGCTCTTGTCTAGTCCTCCAAAGCTAATTACAAAGCAAATGTAGCCTCCTGTGCTAAAGATAATCACAAGACGTTCTTTATCTAAGCCCAGAATCTAAAAGGGAATACTCAGCTATGTGCTGAACTGCTTGTGGATGGCACCACCCATATTCAACCAGAGGTAATGGCCAACCTGCTCACTGAGAGATTTGGAGCAAACTTCCCCCCCCCTGTTCCATTCAGTCATTTTCCAAAGTATACCTGCCACCATTCCTCAGCCTACTATCTCAAGAGAGCATGTCATGTCAGTGATCTCCAAGGCCAAGACATAGCATCAGTGGGACCAGACATCATCCTAGGTAGCCTTTTAAACAACTTAAAACACGATCTAGCAGACACACTTGGATCCTGTTTAACCACTGTCTGTGAACTGGCTATGTTCCAGCAGAATAGAGGACAGCGAGAGTAATCCCCCTGCACAAAGGGGGACCATCAACCAATGCTGGGAATTATATGCCCATAAGGTTGACAAGGCACATCTGCAAGGCTATGGAAAGAATCATTATGGGCCTTACTAACAAGGACATAGTTAATCTCCAAACTCTGGAGCCAACCCAGTTCAGATTCATTAAATGTAGATCATTCCTGGTAAACATGATTGACTTCTTTCGAGAAAGTCACCAAGGCCCTGGACAAGTGAAAGACAGTGCATACCACCTATCTTGACCTAGCTAAGGCATTTGACACAATCTCCCACTCAGGTTTTATAGAGAAACTCTCCTAGATGGGAATTAACCCCTACATTATCAGATGGGTAGCTGACTGGCTCATGGACAGGACACATACTGTCAAAGTCGTTGACTTCACCTCTATCAAAAGACCAGCCACCAGTGGCATAACACAGGGTTCTATGCTGGACCCCTTACTATTCAGATTTTTTTTCTCAGAAGTCTGTGTAAAGTTGGATGGCCTGTAGGTGACCAAGTTCACTGACAATTGTAAATTGGGAGCAATCATTGAGTCCCCCCAAAATGTTAATATACTATAGACAGGGTTCAACCAGACAAATGATTGGTGCCAAACCATGAATTAAAGCTAAATGCAAAAAGAAAAAAAAAACATTATTATTCCCTTTGGGAAAGTTGCCATCCCTGCTAATTACATTATATATGGCACCCCTCCCCCTAACTTTAGACCCAGTGGTATGAGATCTGGGTACTCAGGTTAATAGCAATCTGAACGTTGACTACCACATATGCACAGTAGTAAGGAAATCCTTCTATGTGTCACATCCTATAAGTAAAGGCATCACATCTAGATCTAAGGATGTTATAATTGCATTATACGTGGCTCTCAGCAGACCAATAGTTGAGTACAATGCTTCTTTTTGCATGCACCTCACCAGACACCTGCAACAATTCAAGAGACCAGAGAGGTTTCTCACCAAGAAATTACAGGGTATACAATACAAGTCTTACATGGAAAGACTGAAAGCTCTATTACTGTATTCTGTCTCCTAGAAGTTGTTAAGGGGTGACCAGTGCCTATTTTACAGGGCAGGTTCTGAGGGTCACTCACTCCAGGGATCTTAACCTAGCCTCTGACATTAACAGGTCATGCTGGAAAGATAGTTACATCTCCCAGAAACTGCCACTTCTCTGAAATAAGGTTCCAATTCACATGAAACAGAGTCCCTTCCTGACCCTCTTTAAATGCAACCTAGATCAATGGATGGGTGACCACAAATTCACTCCTGGGGTAGTGCCCATGTCCCTCCTGGACAGAGAAAGTAGGTATTAACTACCATTGACTCTTACCTCTGCTAACTTCACTCACCTAACCACCGACAATTGGAGCAACTTGGGATAAATACGGCTAGGCTTGTAAGAACTCTCGGGCCATTAGCCTAGTAACCTTCTATGAACCTATAATCTTGAGCAGCATCTCATTATATTCAAGAATGATGCCAAAACACAAACAAAAAATAATTGACTTTAACTAGTGGCTTCATTATTTGTATTATTCTAAGGCGGTCCAATATATATCAGCCTGGGATGAGATGATTAGCAGCCCTTGCTTTTTTGTTAGTATGGCCTGCACCTCTCTCCTTGTTGCTTTCAAATCTTGGCCAAAACTTTTTTCTTACCTCATAGTACCTTTTTGGTGAAGGTCCTACTCCTGAAAATAACAACAAAATCAAATAAAATCAAGGCTACATAAGGGTAGCATTCCTCACCCCTTGAAGCCTTAATAAAAAGTCATCTCTTTATGGATTTCCCTGACCCTTGTGAAAATAGGTATTGGGATAGTTACTAAAACATGGCAATGTCATAGCATACCTTTACTGCCCAGTTTTAATGCCTACTGCTCTTTCAGAAAATGACTGTGTTGTTGAAGGGAAGTCATGTTTGTATTCCAAGGAAGACAAATCACACCTATGTTTATAAGGAAGGATAATGACCTTGACCACCTCCATGTCCTGCTTAATGCTAATAAGGCTCTGTACCACATCGTAGACATCTACAGTGCCACACCCATGTCACCTGCAACCCATGAACCATATCTAAACAAACTGGAGCGTCTACCCATTGAACCTAGCACAATTCTTCTGGGAGATTTGAACCATACTTTCATTAGACTGGGAAGTCAGTGCTACCACAAATAAGTATGTACAACATTTCCTAGATATCATAAATGCTGTCATCCTAAACATAGCAGATTTCTATGAACAAGTCACTAATGCACTGGATGCAGCAAATAGCTTCACACTCATCCTAACTAATTTGTTTGGTACTATCCCACATTTTGGCATTATCAACAATTTAATCAAGTAGAATGTAAACCCCTACATTTCGCAGGAGACAAATTAGATTACTGACAGATCCCAATCTTTCATTGTAGGGGTCACATTCTCATATAAAAAGTTCATTAATAGTGGATGGTCTTAAGCTATTTGTCCTTGGGCCACTTCTATTTGCCATTTACTTCTCTCATGTCAAGGCTGATTTCAAGGTCATGTGACTAAAATAGATGACTGCAAGCTTGGAGATCTTATAAATTCTATAGCTGACTTTCATATTCTCCAGGAGCTCCTAACATGTACAAACAAGTGGAACCTGGATCATGGCCTTACGCTAAACACCAAGAAATGCGGTGTTGTGCTTTTTGGCAAACATGGGCACCCATACACCTAACACACAGATGACACTCCTTTGGCATGTGACACAATAATTAGGGAACTCAGTACTGTCACTGATAATGAATTTGACAATGACTTATCTTTTGTTCATTGCATATTTGCTTTTGTTAAGAAATATTTTTATGTAGTCAGAATGATTACCAGGGTATATCTTCAAAGTCAAAGAAAGTTAACATTGTTTCTATTTCAATATGAGACTCAGTATGTGTATGAAGGGCATGTCTTACCTGTGCTACAAAGTCTGCTTTATAGTGCTTTCCCTCCTCTCTTTCCTAGAAACTCTTGAGAGAGACCTCAGCCTCACCAGCAAAGCATTGAAGGATCCAATCCTTTATGGTTCTGCAAAGCAAACACCTTAAACACCTGTTCAGTGGAGAGTTCTACTGTAGCATAAATGTTTAATGCTGGCTAGATAGAAAGCTGTCTAAAAGAATTGTCTTACATGTAAAACAAAACAGCTCCCCTACCCTCTTTAAGTCCATCTTGGATGAGTGGATGAGAAACCATAAATTTACTTTTAGACTACCCCCCAACCCTCACTGAAAGGTAATACGTTATGTGGTAGTTAATCATGTCATAAGGTAACCTTGAACTGGGATCTAGAGACTAAACTATAAATGAACTACATAATCAACAACCTCATATGGACCATTGATCTTATTAACCTATTATGTGGCATGGTGGCCTTTCTGATGTTGCAAAGATAAGATGTGTGATCATTAGCATATTTGCATATCTCATTTCACAATCTTTTGGTAAATTATGAGACTGACAAGGAAATTATATTTTTCAAGTGAGTACAGTAGTGCAGTATAAGTATTACTTTGTTTGACACTTCTTTATATCAGTGGGCTGTATTCAGTATTACTGACTCACTGATTTTATTCTTTGACCCAGTCATTGTCTTCCTTTTACTCAAAGTATTTTATAAATGTAAATTAGCCTACTGCTTCATAAAACCCACAATGTGTTGAATGATTATTTCCGATTCATTTTTGATAGTTAAAATATGACATGAGTATTATCTTAAAGCAATGGATGGTTTCATTCATACAGTGCCTAGAATGTCTGGAAAAGGATGCAGGTGAGTGGAAAAGATTAATGTTCACAGCCACTGATTTAGACCTGGTCATGGAATGGCTGAAAACTATGGAGAAGATTTCAATCATCTTTGTTACTTGACTTAGGAATTCTATTGATAAGTGATCACTAAGATCACATAATCTGCAGTGAGCTAACAAATTTATTCATCCCTGTGAGTTTCTGGTCAATTCTATTATAACCAGTTCTCTATGACAAAAAGCCATTGTCTTCATCATCAATATGAACAACACTGGAAAAAGTAAGTTTTGTGACCTGTAGATTTTATCTGCTGAAATTATGCATGAAATCATTTTTTAACTTCTTCTGAAGAACCCTCCTATTTGGATTCTAAAACCTGACTTAAAAATTCTGAGAATCTAATTTCTATGATACCTCACATAAATAAGTACATTATCCAACAAGGTTAGAGCCACAAGAGAAATCCAGGGCCAGGAATGCCTCCCTTAGTAAATTTGATTTGCACAGGTGATTCCAACTATGACTAGACCCCACACCAGAATTTAGACTAACAGATACAACCCTGTAATTGTCCTTATGTCCTTATCACACACACACACACACACACACACACACACACACACACACACACACACACACACACACACACACACACTGTGATATATTTATTTGGTTATATTTCTTATTTATACTTAATTTCTTACTAATTTTTAGAAGCATTTATATTTTCTGTTATTTGTCATGCGAAAAGATGACTGTGGGCTTCTAGCAGGTAATGATTGCATCTATATCACAAAGGGAGGCTAACGTGTATTATGAGTTTATAATATGGCCTATAAGTGAGTACTGTCTTCTCATTTAGTCTCAGGTTTAGAGTCTAATCATATTTGGAACACCTTCAAATGAGCTGCTTACCATGTTTAAAATGTGGAATTAGATTGTGGAAAAAATTTTCCTGATTAAGTAGTAGATCTATGTATATTGCTGCTACTTTAATGTTCAGTCATGGACTGGAATTTAAATATTCTTAAGATTTAACTTGGTTTGTACTCTTGTAAGAGTGGAGAAAGAAGCTGGCTATTTCTTGGACTCTGATTGCTGGAGAACTTTAAAGTGTGCTACTTTTTCTATTAGCCTGTATGCTTGTTTAAATATAAGTATTTTTTCTCTGTAGTTATAAATAGCACATATTTGCATGGCCTTGGGCTCATCTGCTCATGGCGTCTACATGCTAAGCAACCATGCTATTGATTGCGAATATTTTCCATCACATTTTACTTAAATGCCAGCCTTGAAATGCCTGGGATAAAGTGTAGTTTGAATTTTTACTGAGTTACTGTGATAACTGCACAGTTATTTTGGTACTTACAAGTAATACAAGATTTGTTTAGGTTTAAATTCTCCCAACAGTGGAGAATGATCCTAACCTTTCCTATGCCTCTGATTGCTATAGAACATTCAAATGTGCTATGTTGCAATTAGCCAGTGGGCTTATTTGAATATTTATACCTGTTCTGTGTTGTTATAAGTTACCCATCTTTGCATGGAACAGCTAACCTGCATCTGTATGTAACAGTGCATTGTTCAGCCAGAGGTACTTAGAACCTTAACGTTCACTATATAACCTACTCCACAAGTTTCTAGAGTACTTCATAGTAAGAAGATATACAAAAAGGCTTTGGTTTGCATAAAGAGTTGTTCTACACTTTGTGTTAGATTGTTAACTTTAGATGTATAGCACTTTAATAAGTAACCGTTTAGTGAGTCTACTTCACCCTGTCGAAGGCAGATAATATCGAAGCTGATATTGTCGGCACCAAAATTTCGAAAGCGAAAATCATCACGCATGTAAACAGAAATCTCCATAAGGGGAGATTTCTGTTAACTGCAATGTAGTGTGATCTCGGAGTTGATATATTTAAGTAGCGGGGTGTGTGGGGGGTGAAGAGGGGCTTGCCCCCCTGCATAGAGCAAATTGTGTTGTGTTTGGGTGTTTTTTTTTGTGTGTGTTTGATGTTTGGGGGTTTCGACATTTTCGTGTTGATCATTACGCTGTCGACAGTTTGAGTTTTCAACAGCGTAATATAAATGCTGTTTAGTAGTACTCCACCTTCAGCCCACATAAATAAGTATCGGGAAGCATAAGAAAACATGGATTTGCACATTTTATCACAGTCTCTGTGTCATGCTTGGTTGAAATGAGCACCCTAAGACAGTGTAGCATTTCCCTCATGTTTACAGACAACCAAATACTTCTTAAACAAACTGATGCAGTGAGTGAGAGATGTAGATATATAACAGTACTGGAATCAAAGCTCTCACTCAAAGCCATTGCAAATAATAAGCAGGCTGTCAGTACTAGACAGCACCACAGTAAACCAGTCACACACAGTTCAGGCCATCCACATAGACCTACTGTCATGAAAGGAGATACTGCCAGCCTAGCTATCTGGAATTTTGTAAATAGTTATATGTCATTTGTGAATATCAACATGAATCATATGCCTGTGTTACAAATGTATTAGAACTGCATGTCATATTGTACAGATGTGTGCTGAGGAGACATTTTGTAAAGTACTGAGCAGAAATGTATATACACTATTGTAACTGTTTAGATGTATATATTTTAACAATGGAAACTGCAACACAAAAAGTTAACTTCAGAAGAATAGTTAAGATTAAAGTACTTTAAGGCTGGGCCATAAAAGGAGATCTTATCTTTCAGTTTCAGTGCAACAGGAGACATAATGTCTAGAACTAGAAGTTTTTTTTGTAATGTCTTGTAAGTGTTTATTGTTTTATGACTTTCAGAATCTGCCTTAGACAATTTTTTTTTCCTTAGCTATGTATTTTCATGGGTAGATGCTAAATGCTGTTTTTTTGAGCCCGGGAACTGAAGTCAGATGACAAGAAATGATGCAGTTCTGCAAGTATCCCAGCAGTAATATTTGGGATATTAATTTGGGGAGTTTCTGAGAGAGAGATAGCACTTTGTGTTTTGTCTTTGACCTGACAAGAACATCCACTCACCATATCTGCTTGCTTGCTCTGTAAGTAAGTCTAGGGAAGAGTATAATTCTTTTAGATATAGTCAGAAATATAGAAGAGCCTAATTTAGATGTTTTTCTTTATTTATTTGAGACTATCCTGCAATGTTGTTTTAAATATGTCCTGTGATTTTGAACTCTGCTGTAACTGTGATTATGTAGTGGGTATTTTCTTGTTCTTTAATTATTTATAATTAAATATATTTACATTTTTCATTGCAGCTGCTATTTGTGAGACATGTTTAACTGTGTAGGCCACTCCTAATAGCCTTGCTTTTGGTCAAACTACCATTTGTATTGATAGTCACATTACATAGTAAGATTGGACAAGGCCTTAAAGCAGCAGATAAGGACGTGGCTGGTGGCAGTAATGACTACATTCTAGTCTGGGCAGAAGGGGGCATAGCTAGTGAACCTGTACTAGCATTTTCCAGGTGTGTGTGTGTGTGTGTGTGTGTGTGTGTGTGTGTGTGTGTGTGTGTGTGTGTGTGTGTGTGTGTGTGTGTGTGTATGTGCCCATACATATGCATGTGTGTGTATAAATCAAACCTCAAAGAGTATGTGTCTCAGCTACTTGGGCAAGGACACGAAGCACTGGCTGGACAGTGAGGGTGCTGGAGTTCTTGGCTTGCCACACAGCTGAGATAACAACTCTATAGCTGTGCCAGTGGGCAGTCTTATTGGGGATCTGGAGAAAGAGGGAGAAACCAGCCGCGGAATAACTGTGGTCTCTGTGTGTTCTTAAGGGAAGTTGCACTTGATACAGAGAGCTGCATCTGGGAATAGTGTGTGTACTTGTCATCCTCTCAATATATGTCCCCCACTGGTGCTAGTGTTGAAGATTTAGGCTCCTTGATTACTGTTGCCAGTGTTTGGGCATCACACCTACATATACCAAGGCTCTTAAAAGTAACCTACCCAAAAGCACAAAGGCCTCCTACATGTAACCTAAGAAACAAACAACATCAGGAGTCTCTCAAACAGATGACACAGGCAAAACTCACCAAGAAACGTACATTTAACATCACATGGTTTAATTTCAAAGGGCCATAAAACAAACCTCCATTCAATTATATATCTTAGTTATAGGTTACTTGATAGAGAGTCATGGTAACACACCACTCAACAGACTGTGCAAGGACAGAATCAGGACCAGTTGCCTATCAGTTGCTAGCATTTGTCACATCATGCACACACTCAGTTCATTGCACCACATGTCGACATATGACAAAGTCATAGTGCATGTGGATGTAAATGACTTGAAATGTATCTTCCTGGACTACATGACAGATCTCTCAGAATTTGTGTCCAAGGCATGTTTTAAATGATCCTTCACCAGCATATTATCCCTAATAAGAACAACTGGGATCATAACACAGATAATTTAAGAGTATCCATGCATGGGATAAAGCATTTAAGAGGTGCCCATTAGTAGAACTAGGGTCAGTCCTGGGACAAATTTTTTATTCCAATCTATAGATCTAAATTGCGCTTGAAATTTGACAGGGATGAACTTTATTTTATGTGGATGGGTAGTCTGTTTCACAGCAGCAGTATACTCTGAAATATATACCTCTCCATTAAAACCATTCTGTTGATTTTGCAGAAGAGGTTTAGATCTAAAGACCAAATATTTCTGATGCCATTTGACTTGCTGATGTGCAGTAAAACCATGAGTAAAGGGTCGGAAAATGTCCTGTATGCCAGACACAGGTTGCCTCTTAGCAGTCAGTAGGATAGTAAGTACAGTGACAGGGCTTTCAGTCGGTCCATGAGAGACATGTTGTTTAGACCTTGTATCCTTTTATAGGTATCTCTATAAGCATTCAAGTTTTTGCATGTCTATGTACAGATACATGCCAAAGGGAGCATTATATTCAATGACTGGCCTAATCAGGGATGAGTAAAGGGAGATAAAGACATTCCTAGGTCTATGCACAATCCCTTTGTTTATAAATTGTGCAATATAGAAGGACGTTCTAACTACAATAGCCACATGTTGTTCAAAAGCTAGGTCACTGTCCACATAAAATTCACAAATTCCAAACACCTGAGTCAACTATTAGGGATGTGTCCTCAATGTAGGAGTTCCCTGGAGTAGATGAATTCCCAAAGGACACAATAATGCATCTTTTGGCATTTGGTTTCAGTCCATGATTTTGGCACCAGTTATTTATCTGAGATAAACCTTCCTGCAGGATGGCTAAGTCATTTGGAGATTCAATGACTGCTCCTAGCTTTCAGTCATAGAGCCCTTTGGAATTAGCTTTTACTTTAAAAAAGTAGATGCCAAATAGAACAGGTCCCAGCAGAGATCCCTAGGGGACTCCACTGTTGGGTGGTCTCTTTTTGAGGTAACTTCCCCTATTTTTGATAATCTGAGTTGTATCTGTGATCCAGTTGGAAATCCAATGGGTGACATAGTGGTTTATTCCTAGTTTATTTAGCTTTTCTACTATGGCTGAGTGGGGAATTGTACCAAAAACTTTGGCCAGATTGAGGTATGTGGTCTGTACCATTTTACCTTCATCCATTGCTTTAGTAAGCCACTGTGGTACAGCAGTAGCATTGTTGCTTCACAACAAGAGGTTCTCCTGTTTGATTCTCAGCTGGAGTGCCTTCTGTGTGGAGTCTACGTCCTCCCTGTGGTCGAGTGGCCTCTGAAAGACATGCGTGAATGGGTGTGCCTTTGAAGGTTGGGCATCAGGCTGGCAACTCGGCACCATAAAAATCTACTGCAGATCATTAGTGGACCGATGTTCCACTGTGGCGACCCCTAACCAGGAAAAGCCAAAAAGACAAACAACAACATTGCTTTAGTGATCTTTTAAAAAAAATCACTAGGTTGAGTAAGCCTGACCTACCTTTGATGAATCCAAACTGAGATGGGTCCATGGTTTGTAGGTTCCTTATGTCCTGATTGATTATTTCCAGGATAAGTTTTTCCATGGCTTTGCATATGAGGCTGGTCAGACTTATAGGTCTGTAATTGCCTACATCTGTGGAAGGTCCTCCCTTATGAAGGGGAATGACTGTAGCTGTTCTGCATTTACTTGGTACAAAACCTATATGGAGGCTGATACTGAACATTGGTGTTAGGGGTGCAGTTAAATCATGCTTAATGCTATTAAAGAAGCATCCAAGGACATTAGGAGGATCCATTGATAAAATACTTTTTAGCTTTTGTGATAGCTGTAGGTGATCCAGTTTCAGGTATATCTTGATGGACAGATTGAAGGGAGAGAAGGGTAAAGTTAGAACTAAGTTTATCAGCCAGTAGGTTTGCTATATCTTCAGCCTCACTGTAGGTAATATCGTTCACAATCAGTTAATCACATTGCTGCATTGTGTATTTCAAATTATGAACATAACTAAAAAAATGCCTTGTGATTTTCTTTGGCTTGTGTAGCTATTTTAGCCTCAAAGGGAGCTTTGGTGGATTTTATTAAGCTCCTGAGTTTTTATTTATTTTTTTTATTTATTTTTTTTGTTGTTATTTCAGTGACAAGGGATCTCTCTTCTTACTTTTGGTCAAAATTATTTTCCTTTTCTTATAAAGCTTGTTGATATTATGGTTCTACCATGTGCACTTGTTTCTATGGTTTACCCTACACTTGTTCCTAAGGGTACAGATGCATCTATGCAGCTGTTTACATACTAGTATAGTGTGGCGGTTTACATTTATGTATTCAGTGGAGTTAACCTGGTGTGGTGGGGCTTTGAAACTTTCAAATATATTACTTAGGAGTAGGTAGTTTGTCTTAAAGAAATTTCCAAAGGCACATTGATGGAAGGGATCTCACTCTGGTCTCAGTTTTATTTCGCAGGAGACTAATGTATGTTCAGGCCTAATACGTGATGAAGATGAGGGTAAGCAAGGGATGATGCAAGATGCTCCTGTATTAGTAAGGACAAGATTCAATATGTTGTTCCCCAGAGTGATACTCTGACTAAGTGTTCCAGGACATTTGTATTGACAAAATCCAGGAATATCTGTGCTTGTGCACTAGTGGTGGTGTAGGTTTCAAAGTCTATAGATGGACAGTTTAGATCACATATGAAAATTATATTAAGTTTAATACTGAGTGATTTTCGTTCCTGTAGGTAGGAATCATAGCTTTCTTTTGTCATAGAGGGAGTTCTATAGCTAGCCAATGTATGGTACAGGACCTTTCTGATGGTTATTTGAGCATGAAGAAGGTATATTGCATCATGCTGCTTTACCAGCCTTGATGTGCTTCTCTTCTGGATGTTGTTTGAGACACTTCTATCATTTTTTTCTCTCTTCGAAGTAGCTGGTCTAAATATGTGGAAGGTGTTAAAGCCCTGCACAATCTGAGTGCTCTGCTATTTTAAACCATGTCTTAGTCACTAAACAGATGTCAATGTCTATCAGGTTGAGAAGGGCTTGTAGGCAGTGACGTTTCTTGTTCGAGTATCTAGAATTGATCAGTAACACCTTCATATTTTCCGTTGCTTGTTTCATTATATTGGTAAGCTTATCAGGTTGGTGTTACCAAAAAAGGCACTCTCAGGGTGGGCTATGTCTTTCCCAATAATCAAAACCCCAGAGGAGATAGATGTAAGCCATCCCTGGTGAAGCAGCATGGCCTATTGATCATATCCTCCCAGGCTGACAAATATTGCACCCTCCTTTGGATGAAACCAAAAACAAAGCCACTTATTGAAATCCATTCTTTTTTGCTCACATCACTGCATCATCCTTGGAGAAGGTAGAATGCTGCTCAATGCTGGGATCCTACCTGCTTTGGAGACAGTCTGAGAGATCATCATCTCACTCTCTATATAATCCAGGGAGGTACATCTCAAGTCATTGACACCAGCATAAACTATGATTGAGTCATACAAAACAGCTAGCCTGGATTCTGCCACCAGCAAGAATCAGTAAACTAATTATAGTAAGAAAAACTTTTAATTTGACTAAAATCAGTTCAAGCAGTATCAGTACATACAATATTAAACAAATTTATCAAAGGACGTTTAGCCCGGTGAGTAGTTTATGGCGAGAGATTTTGCAATGATGCTTTTGTGGTTATTGTCAACAGCCAATGAATGGGGAGGGGGAGGGAATTTTGTTGTCAAATTATCATAAGGGGCAGGCAACAAAAGATACACTGGGTTTAAGAACACAACTAAACCAGGTGTGTATTGGGGGGGAAATCAATTAGACCCTTAGCTCTGAGCTGACCGGCATGGAACTGCCAAGATGCAAAGACAACTCCTGAACTAGTCTGATATACATTCAGTACACAAAAATGGAACCAGGGCTTAATAATATCACTTATTTTAAGCAACATCAGGCTTCTAATATTTCTGACATAACAAAACAGAATCCAGATAACATAAAAGTATTGATGCTCATAGCTAAGAGCCTTAACAAAGCAAAAAAAAAAAAAAAAAGACTCCACTCTCTACAAACCCTTCTTACCCTGGAAAACATCATTCATGGCTACATAGATTGTCATGGAGAACTGGTTCAAGGCTTCAGTGCCTACTATACAGTCAGGCCCACTGCACTAGATGAAGACATTAAAGCTGGTGATGTCTCCATATTCTTAAAAAAAAAAGAATGACCTCCAGACTCTTTAGACAAGATGACCTGGAACTCCTTATCATATCATAGCTAACTATAAAAGATTAGGAATAAAAACAAGTGTTCAGAATGCAGAGTGTTGCCACTCCCAGAATCCCTGATAGTCTGGTCCTAAGAACATAGCACTCATAACTGTGTCTACTGTTGTATATTGCAGGTGATGCTGGATACATCTTGAAACCATGGCTTATATCTTCTATCAATAATTCTGACACCATGGTAGAAATGGCATATGAGAACACACTGTCACAGGCACATAATGTCAGAGAACATGCTAGGACTTCCAAAGGCCCAGTTACATTACGTGTGTATATTTAGTGGTATATTATAATATATATTGGAGACCTGCAGCAAGACATTTGTGTTTTGTGCTATGCCACATAATACAGTGTATGAAAAGTAGTTACAATGAGGAAACACTGTTGCATTAGCAGTGGAGGATGTGCTGGCTAAGGAGTCAATGGGGGATTTGGCTGTATTGGTATTACATGAGAAGCAGAGGTAGTTGCAATACCTCATGGAACTGGGAAGAAGACAGTACATGGTTAAGAACTATGGACTGTGACATGACAAACTCAGAATAAAAGTGATGCATGCAATAATACAATCACCCTATGCAGCACATTGCCCTGATTGTCCATGCAGTGCACCACACATTTCCTTATTCACAAAGGCAGGAGTGGTGGCAAAGTATAGTTATCATTTGCACATGTGTGGTAGGACACAGTGACAGGGAACAGTAATGTTGGGAGAGGGGAAAGGGACATATATTGTGGCTGTAGTAACTATGCATGCAGATAGAAGGTTGGGAGAGTAAGGGATACAATTCTCTAGTGATGAACCACCATGCTGTGGAGACTTTCATGGATGGAACATGGGCTGGACATATGTGGTCTCACAATGTCAAGAATGGAGGTATCCTGATCAAGGGATAGTGTACCACATCAGGAGCATGTACAGGAACACCACTGTATCCTCAAACTGATGCTCCAGTTGAATGTAGGCATCTATGACTGTTGAATGTGAACAAGTAGATGTTGCACAAAGGAGGAATAGGAGAAGTGTGAAGATTCTGAACTGCAGTACCCTGCTTGGTTTGTTCAGTGTGGCATGCCTATGGTGGGGCCAGAAATGTGTCGACCATGGTCATAAGAGTGTCCCTGTCCAGGGGTGTGAGTAGCATTAGCAGCATATACAGTAAAGCTGTCTGTGGATTGCTGTGTGCCATCTCTGTAATACTAGCATTTGATCGTGCAATGTGCAGCCATCCCCTAGAATGGCAACAGTGGCAGGTTGCCCACATTCCCACCTGGGCTACCAGTGCCCTTGCCAGGCATTACTGCTTCAAGTTACCATACACCATGTCAGTGTGTATACATTCCAGGATGTCCTTTTCAACCTGCAGTGGTTGCAGTTCCTTACACAGGCACCATAATACATTTAACATCTCTGACCTGGCATAATTAATAGCTGTCTGTTCCTGAGTCATTGACCAGCACACTTATTGATCAATATCAAGCTGTGAATATCCTGGAGTCACGAGATTAACAGACACTTGCTTGCCTCTCTCTTGTGGTGAGCGAAGGCACCTTGAAGGCAGTACAGGCTTCTGATATCAGCTGTGGTGGTGACACCTTTGTAGCAAAGTAGGGCTGTTATGGA